>NC_141879.1:750116632-750277465 GCF_056163025.1 Triticum urartu | reverse complement strand
CGGACCAGAGAGCTCACCGCCGCCCAGCCATGTCGCCGCCGTGGACACCGTCACCTATAGCCGCAACCGAGCGCACCACCGTGCTCAGCGAGTCCGCAGGACTCCGTAGCAACCCGCAGCTCGTCCTCCCGTGCACCAAAACGCTGTGTCCGAGCGTGCCCGTACTCCGGCCGCCGCGGAAGTGCTCGCCACCGTCAACTCCGGCCATCCTAGCTGCTGCTGCTACAACCACTAGATGCGGAGAGCGCCAGCAATCCGTAGGAGCAAACCCCGCCTCAAACCGTGGGCTGTAGCGAGATCCCGACGATCTCCGCCGCGCGAAATGGTCGACGCCGGCGAAACTCCGGCGAGCCGACGTGGCCCACTTAGTTAACACTAATGACGCCATTAGCTAATCACTGTGCCACTGACGGATGGGCCCCACGCGCTAATTAATCCCAGGATTTATTCCCTGTTTAACTTAGACTAAACCACCGGGCCCACACGTCAGGTTGACTTCGCTGACGTGGCTGTTGACTGGACCCACTGGTCAGTTTGACCTGGGCTGATCCGTTGACCGCTGACGTCACAATGACGCAGTGCTGATGCAGTTAATTATTTTCTGGATTTATTCTTATTCAGGAAATTTCAGAAAATAATGCTAACTTAAAAAATTCATAGTAATTCAACCGTAAATCCAAATCAAACAAATTATATATGAAAAATTATCAAAAAAATGCAACCTATCCATCTGTACCATTTTCATGCATGACAAACTAAGTTATACTTGCTGTATACCTGAAAACATGCTAATGGCATTTAAATACCACATGTGGAGTTTGAATTTGAACCATTGGTTCAAACCAACTTCATTTAATATGGTTGCTAGTTGCATTAGCTCAATCAACAGCATATTGCCATGACATTGTCATGCATCATAATTGTGGCATTGCATTGATTGTGTTCCTCTTTGTTTGCCGGTATTTGTCCCCTCTCGATAGATGTGTTTCGACGATGAGTTCGATGACACCGATGAAGAACTATAATATCTTCAGAAGTGCCAGGCAAGCAAAACCCCCTTGTTCATTCCGATACAATCCCACTCTCTCGCTCCTGCTCTCTTTTACTGCATTAGGACAACAACGATTCAACTGTTACATGCTGCGGTAGTTGAACCCCTTATCCTCTGCATGACCTGTCATTGCCACAGTAAATAGATGAAACCCACTAGTATGAGTAGGAGTTGTTTGAGCCCTGATGTGCCTACTCATTCATGTTTGTTGTCATGCCTGCTACTGCTTAGAGTTGAGTCGGGTCTGATTCATCGGGGATGAATTGGAATGGTGATGAACATGTCCTACTGTGTGTGAGCTAAGTGTGTGAACACGATTTGGTAAAGGTAGCGGTGAGAGGCCATGTAGGAGTACATGGTGGGTTGTCTCATTGAAACCGTCCTCAGGAACTGAGTTCTGTGTTTGTGATCCATGAAACAGTTACTACCACACGTTGGGCCCGGAAATATGGCCCCGCTCGACTTACTGACCCCTCTCGTTCTCTGTCTAGGAGTTGCAAGTAGTTTCAAGTGTTTGTAGTATGCTGGGGGCCGCACGCAGCGCTGACCATAGGGGTGGGCTGTGTTGCGGTAGGCACGTGGCACGGTGTACCGATTCACCCGTTTGGTGTCTCGGGAACCCTGCACACATTGTTTGGGGCCGTTGAGGACACCCCGGCCGGATCTCCTTGCGGATGGAACCCGAATAGGCGATAAACCTGGACTAGAGACTTGTGTGGTTGGTCAGGACGTGGTCTACACCCACGTCGGCTTTCGCTTGAAGTCTGCCGAGCACATGTCGTGTGCAGACGCTAAGTGGTGGAAACATGTGTGAAGAAGTACACCCCTGCAGGGTTATAAATGATCTATTTGAATAGCCGTGTCCGCGGTAATGGACTTCTGGGTTGCCTATAACAGTTCATAGACAAGTGAAAGTGGATACTCTAAAACGCCTATAACAGTTCATAGACAAGTGAAAGTGGATACTCTAAAACTCGCAAGATAAGCGTGAGTGCTATGGATGGCCTTCTCGTAGGGAGACGGAAGTGGATCCATAGTGGTGTGTTGATATGGTGAATATGTGGATTCGTGTGCGCCACCTCAAAAGAGTTGCTTGCAGTCGTAGTTCAGGTTAGCCCCTGAGTCAAAGCTGGCTTGCTGCAGTTAAACTCCACTACCCCCTTTGTTGATACTGATGCATATGTAGATAGTTCTGATGTAAGTCTTGCCGGGTACATTTGTATTCACGTTTGCCTATCTTATGTTTTGCAGAGAGACGTCAGTCTCGCTAGTAGTTCCGTGTGGACTTCGACGTTTAGCTTGTTACCTCAGCTACGATCTTGTGCCCTTGGCAGGATCTGGTAGATAGTCAGGCTTCTCAGCCTTCTTCATTTGTAATTGTCTATACTCAGACAAGTTAAGCTTCCGCATGTGCTTGTTGCTTGTATGTGTTGGGGAACGTTGCAGAAAACAAAAATTTTCCTACTCGTTTCACCAAGATCATCTAGGAGTTCATCTAGCAACGAGTCATTGGATGCATCTACATACCTTTGTAGATCGCGCACGGAAGCGTTCAAAGAACGGTGATGATGTAGTCGAACACGACGTGATCCAAATCACCGATGACCAAGCGCCGAACGGACGGCACCTCCGCGTTCAACACACGTACGGGACGAGAGACATCTCCTCCTTCTTGATCCAGCAAGGGGGGAGGAGAGGTTGGTGAAGATCCAGCAGCACGACGGCGTGGTGGTGGATGCAGGGCGTCACAGCAGCAGGGCTTCGCCTATGCTACAAGAGGGAGACGTAACAGGGAAAGAGGGAGGCGCCAGGGGCTGGCCTGTGATGTCCCTCCTCTCCCTCACTATATATAGGGGTGCCAAGGGGGGGCGCCGGCCCTAGTAGATGGAATCTACTAGGGGGGGCGGCGGCCAAGGGGTGGGGGGCTTGCCCCCCAAGCAAGGGGGCGCCCCCTTTAGGGTTCCCCCAACCCTAGGCGCATGGGCCCTTGGGGGGTGGCGCCCCAGCCCACTTTGGGCTGGGTTCCCTCCCACTTCAGCCCATGGGGCCCCCCGGGATAGGTTGCCCCACCCGGTGGACCCCCGGGACCCTCCCGGTGGTCCCGGTACAATACCGGTGACCCCGAAACTTGTCCCGATGGCCGAAACAGCACTTCCTATATATAATTCTTTACCTCCGGACCATTCCGGAACTCCTCGTGACGTCCGGGATCTCATCCGGGACTCCGAACAATATTCGGGTTACTGCATATACATATCTTCATAACCCTAGCGTCACCGAACCTTAAGTGTGTAGACCCTACGGGTTCGGGAGACAAGCAGACATGACCGAGACGACTCTCCGGTCAATAACCAACAGCGGGATCTGGATACCCATGTTGGCTCCCACATGCTCCACGATGATCTCATCGGATGAACCACGATGTCGAGGATTCAATCAACCCCGAATGCAATTCCCTTTGTCAATCGATATGTTACTTGCCCGAGATTCGATCGTCGGTATCCCAATACCTCGTTCAATCTCGTTACCGGCAAGTCACTTTACTCGTACCGTAATGCATCATCCCGTGACCAGACACTTGGTCACTTTGAGCTCATTATGATGATGCATTACCGAGTGGGCCTAGTGATACCTCTCCGTCATACGGAGTGACAAATCCCAGTCTTGATCCATGTCAACCCAACAGACACTTTCGGAGATACCCGTAGTCTACCTTTATAGTCACCCATTTACGTTGTGACGTTTGGTATACCCAAAGCACTCCTACGGTATCCGGGAGTTACACGATCTCATGGTCTAAGGAAAAGATACTTTGACATTGGAAAACCCTAGCAAACGAACTATACGATCTTGTGCTATGTTTAGGATTGGGTGTTGTCCATCACATCATTCTCCTAATGATGTGATCTCGTTATCAATGACATCCAATGTCCATAGTCAGGAAACCATGACTATCCGTTGATAAACAAGCTAGTCAACTAGAGGCTTACTAGGGACATGTTGGTGTCTGTTATTCACACATGTATTACGATTTCCGGATAACACAATTATAGCATGAATAAAGACAATTATCATGAACAAGGAAATATAATAATAATGCTTTTATTATTGCCTCTAGGGCATATTTCCAACAGTCTCCCACTTGCACTAGAGTCAATAATCTAGTTACATTGTGATGAATCGAACACCCATGGAATTCTGGTGTTGATCATGTTTTGCTCTAGGGAGAGGTTTAGTCAACGGATCTGCTATATTCAGGTCCGTATGTACTTTACAAATCTCTATGTCTCCATCTTGAACATTTTCACGAATGGAGTTGAAGCGACGCTTGATGTGCCTTGTCTTCTTGTGAAACCTGGGCTCCTTGGCAAGAACAATAGCTCCAGTGTTGTCACAGAAGAGCTTGATCAGCCCCGACGCATTGGGTATGACTCCTAGGTCGGTGATGAACTCCTTCTCCCATATTGCTTCATGTGCTGCCTCCGAGGCTGCCATGTACTCCGCTTCACATGTAGATCCCGCCACGACGCTTTGCTTGCAACTGCACCAGCTTACTGCCCCACCATTCAAAATATACACGTATCCGGTTTGTGACTTAGAGTCATCCAGATCTGTGTCGAAGCTAGCGTCGACGTAACCCTTTACGACGAGCTCTTCGTCACCTCCATAAACGAGAAACATTTCCTTAGTCCTTTTCAGGTACTTCAGGATATTCTTGACCGCTGTCCAGTGTTCCTTGCCGGGATTACTTTGGTACCTTCCTACCAAACTTACGGCAAGGTTTACATCAGGTCCGGTACACAGCATGGCATACATAATAGAACCTATGGCTGATGCATAGGGGATGACGCTCATCTCTTCTATATCTTCTGCCGTGGTTGGACATTGAGCTGAGCTCAATTTCATACCTTGTAATACAGGCAAGAACCCCTTCTTAGACTGATCCATATTGAACTTCTTCAATATCTTATCAAGGTATGTGCTTTGTGAAAGACCTATGAGGTGTCTCGATCTATCTCTATAGATTTTGATGCCTAATATATAAGCGGCTTCTCCAAGGTCCTTCATTGAAAAACTCTTATTCAAGTAGGCCTTGATGCTGTCCAAGAGTTCTATATCATTTCCCATCAAAAGTATGTCATCTACATATAGTATGAGAAATGCTACAGAGCTCCCACTCACTTTCTTGTAAACGCAGGCTTCTCCATAAGTCTGCGTAAACCCAAACGCTTTGATCATCTCATCAAAGCGAATGTTCCAACTCCGAGATGCTTGCACCAGCCCATAAATCGAGCGTTGGAGCTTGCACACCTTGTCAGCATTCTTAGGATCGACAAAACCTTCCGGCTGCATCATATACAATTCTTCCTTAAGGAAACCATTAAGGAACGCCGTTTTGACGTCCATTTGCCATATCTCATAATCGTAGAATGCGGCAATTGCTAACATGATTCGGACGGACTTTAGCTTCGCTACCGGTGAGAAAGTCTCATCGTAGTCAACCCCTTGAACTTGTCGATAACCCTTAGCGACAAGTCGAGCTTTATAGATGGTCACATTACCATCCGCGTCTGTCTTCTTCTTAAAGATCCATTTATTTTCTATGGCTCGCCGTTCAACGGGCAAGTCAGTCAAAGTCCATACTTCATTTTCATACATGGATCCTATCTCGGATTTCATGGCTTCTAGCCATTTGTCGGAATCCGGGCCCGCCATCGCTTCTTCATAGTTCGAAGGTTCACCGTTGTCTAACAACATGATTTCCAAAACAGGGTTGCCGTACCACTCTGGTGCGGAACGTGTCCTTGTGGACCTTCGAATTTCAGTAGGAGCTTGATCAGAAGTATCTTGATCATTATCATTAACTTCCTCTCTAGTCGGTGCAGGCACCTCAGGAACATTTTCTTGAGTTGCGCCATTTTCCGGTTCAAGAGGTAATACTTCATCAAGTTCTACTTTCCTCCCACTTACTTCTTTCGAGAGAAACTCTTTCTCTAGAAAGGACCCATTCTTGGTAACAAAGATCTTGCCTTCGGATCTGAGGTAGAAGGTGTACCCAATAGTTTCTTTTGGGTATCCTATGAAGACGCATTTTTCCGACTTGGGTTCGAGCTTTCCAGGTTGAAGTTTCTTGACATAAGCATCGCATCCCCAAACTTTTAGAAACGACAGCTTAGGTTTCTTCCCAAACCATAATTCATACGGTGTCGTCTCAACGGATTTCGACGGAGCCCTATTTAAAGTGAATGCGGCAGTCTCTAAAGCATAGCCCCAAAAAGAAAGCGGTAAATCGGTAAGAGACATCATAGATCGCACCATATCTAATAAAGTGCGATTACGACGTTCGGACACACCATTACGCTGAGGTGTTCCAGGCGGCATGAGTTGTGAAACTATTCCACATTTTCTTAAGTGTGTGCCAAATTCGTGACTCAAGTATTCTCCTCCACGATCTGATTGTAGAAACTTGATTTTCCTGTCACGTTGATTTTCAACCTCACTCTGAAATTCCTTGAACTTTTCAAAGGTTTCAGACTTGTGTTTCATTAAGTAGATATACCCATATCTACTCAAGTCATCAGTGAGGGTGAGAACATAACGATAGCCACCGCGAGCCTCAACACTCATTGGACCGCACACATCTGTATGTATGATTTCCAATAAGTTGGTTGCTCGCTCCATTGTTCCTGAGAACGGAGTCTTGGTCATTTTACCCATGAGGCACGGTTCGCACGTGTCAAATGATTCATAATCAAGAGACTCTAAAAGTCCATCTGCATGGAGCTTCTTCATGCGTTTGACACCTATGTGACCAAGGCGGCAGTGCCACAAGTATGTGGGACTATCATTATCAACTTTACATCTTTTGGTACTCACATTATGAACATGTGTAGTATCACGTTCGAGATTCATAAAGAATAAACCATTCACCATAGGAGCATGACCATAAAACATATCTCTCATATAAATAGAACAACCATTATTCTCGGATTTAAATGAGTAGCCATCTCGAATTAAACGAGATCCCGATACAATGTTCATGCTCAAAGCTGGCACTAAATAACAATTATTAAGGTTTAAAACTAATCCCGAAGGTAGATATAGAGGTAGCATGCCGACGACGATCACATTGACCTTGGAACCATTCCCGACGCGCATCGTCACCTCGTCCTTTATTCCGCAGCCCCTGCTTGAGTTACAAGGAGCTGCTTGACGTCAACTGCACGTATCAAATACCCAGGTGAATACCGGAAACTAAGTACACGGATCAAGTGTACAATGTATATCACATATACCTTTTGTTTTGCCCGGCCTTCTTGTCTGCTAAGTATTTAGGGCAGTTCCGCTTCCTTGTGACCGCTTCCCTTGCAAAAAGCACTCAGGTCGGGCTTGGGTCCATTCTTTGGCTTCTACCCCGGCAGCTTGCTTGCCGGGCGCGGGCAACCTCCTAGGAGGAGGGACAAGAGATAGATTAAGAAGACCCTTGCCCTTCTTGAACTTAGGTGTTTTATTGACAATCAGACACATGATGTTCCTTCTTGACTTCTACCTCTGCTGATTTCAGCATTGCAAACAACTCAGGAATGGTCTTTTGCATCCCCTGCATGTTGAAGTTCATCACAAAGCTCTTGTAGCTTGGTGGAAGCGACTGGAGGATTCTGTCAATGACCGCATCATCCGGGAGATTAACTCCCAGCTGAGACAAGCGGTTATGTAATCCAGACATAGTGAGTATGTGATCACTGACAGAACTATTTTCCTCCATCTTACAGCTGAAGAACTTATCGGAGACTTCATATCTCTCGATCCGGGCATGAGCTTGAAAAACCATTTTCAGCTCTTCGAACATCTTATATGCTCCATGTCTCTCAAAACGCTTTTGGAGCCCCGGTTCTAAGTTGTAAAGCATGCCGCACTGAACGAGGGAGTAGTCATCAGCACGTGTCTGCCAAGCGTTCATAACGTCTTGGTTCCGTGGGACGGGTGGATCACCTAGCGGTGCTTGTAGGACATAATCTTTCTTGGCAGCTATGAGGATGATCCTCAGGGTCCAGACCCAGTCCGTATAGTTGCTGCCATCGTCTTTCAGCTTGGTTTTCTCTAGGAACACGTTGAAGTTGAGGACTACGTTGGCCATTTGATCTACAAGACATATTGTAAAATATTTTAGACTAGGTTCATGATAATTAAGTTCATCTAATCAAATTATTTATGAACTCCCACTTAGATTAGACATCCCTCTAGTCATCTAAGTATTACATGATCCGAGTTAACTAGGCCGTGTCCGATCATCACGTGAGACGGACTAGTCAACATCGGTGAACATCTTCATGTTGATCGTATCTTCTATACGACTCATGCTCGACCTTTCGGTCTTCTGTGTTCCGAGGCCATGTCTGTACATGCTAGGCTCGTCAAGTCAACCTAAGTGTTTGCATGTGTAAATCTGTCTTACACCCGTTGTATGTGAACGTCTGAATAAAACACCCGATCATCACGTGGTGTTTTGAAACAGCGAACTGTCGCAACGGTGCACAGTTAGGGGGAACGCTTCTTGAAATTAGTATGAGGGATCATCTTATTTACTACCGTCGTTCTAAGTAAACAATATGCAAAACATGATAAACATCACATGCAATCAAATAATTAACGTGACATGATATGGCCAGTATCACACAGCTCCTTTGATCTCGATCTTGGGGCTCCATGATCTTCTTGTCACCGGCTTGACACCATGATCTCCATCATCATGATCTCCATCATCGTGTCTCCATGAAGTTGCTCGCCAACTATTACTTCTACTACTATGGCTAACGCGTTTAGCAATAAAGTAAAGTAATTTACATGGCGTTTCTCAATGACACGCAGGTCATATAAAAGAATAAAGACAACTCCTATGGCTCCTGCCGGTTGTCATACTCATCGACATGCAAGTCGTGATTCCTATCACAATAGCATGAACATCTCATACATCACATATAGATCATTCATCATTCATCACAACTTTGGCCATATCATATCACAAACCACTTGCTGCAAAAACAAGTTAGACGTCCTCTAATTGTTGTTGCAAGTTTTACGTGGCTGAATTAGGGTTCTAGCAAGAACGTCTTCTTACCTATGTTAAAGCCACAACGCGATTTGTCAACTTCTATTTACCCTTCATAAGGACCCTGTTCATCGAATCCGCTCCAACTAAAGTGGGAGAGACAGACACCCGCCAGCCACCTTATGCAACTAGTGCATGTTAGTCGGTGGAACCGGTCTCACGTAAGCGTACGTGTAAGGTTGGTCCGGGCCGCTTCATCCCACAATACCGCTGAAGCAAGAAAAGACTAGTAGCGGCAAGAAAGTTGACAAATCTACGCCCACAACAAATTGTGTTCTACTCGCGCAAGAAGAACTACGCATAGACCTAGCTCATGATGCCACTGTTGGGGAACGTTGCAGAAAACAAAAATTTTCCTACTCGTTTCACCAAGATCATCTAGGAGTTCATCTAGCAACGAGTCATTGGATGCATCTACATACCTTTGTAGATCGCGCACAGAAGCGTTCAAAGAACGGTGATGATGTAGTCGAACACGACGTGATCCAAATCACCGATGACCAAGCGCCGAACAGACGGCACCTCCGCGTTCAACACACGTACGGGACGGGAGACGTCTCCTCCTTCTTGATCCAGCAAGGGGGGAGGAGAGGTTGGTGAAGATCCAGCAGCACGACGGCGTGGTGGTGGATGCAGGGCGTCACAGCAGCAGGGCTTCGCCTATGCTACAAGAGGGAGACGTAACAGGGAGAGAGGGAGGCGCCAGGGGCTGGTCTGTGATCAGCCCCTCACTATATATAGGGGTGCCAAGGGGGGGCGCAGGCCCTAGTAGATGGAATCTACTAGGGGGGCGGCGGCCAAGGGGTGGGGGGCTTGCCCCCCAAGCAAGGGGGCGCCCCCTTTAGGGTTCCCCCAACCCTAGGCGCATGGGCCCTTGGGGGTGGCGCCCCAGCCCACTTTGGGCTGGGTTCCCTCCCACTTCAGCCCATGGGGCCCCCCGGGATAGGTGGCCCCACCCGGTGGACCCCCGGGACCCTCCCGGTGGTCCCGGTACAATACCGGTGACCCCAAAACTTGTCCCGATGGCCGAAACAGCACTTCCTATATATAATTCTTTACCTCCGGACCATTCCGGAACTCCTCGTGACGTCCGGGATCTCATCCGGGACTCCGAACAATATTCGGGTTACTGCATATACATATCTTCATAACCCTAGCGTCACCGAACCTTAAGTGTGTAGACCCTACGGGTTCGGGGGACAAGCAGACATGACCGAGACGACTCTCCGGTCAATAACCAACAGCGGGATCTGGATACCCATGTTGGCTCCCACATGCTCCACGATGATCTCATCGGATGAACCACGATGTCGAGGATTCAATCAACCCCGAATGCAATTCCCTTTGTCAATCGATATGTTACTTGCCCGAGATTCGATCGTCGGTATCCCAATACCTCGTTCAATCTCGTTACCGGCAAGTCACTTTACTCGTACCGTAATGCATCATCCCGTGACCAGACACTTGGTCACTTTGAGCTCATTATGATGATGCATTACCGAGTGGGCCTAGTGATACCTCTCCGTCATACGGAGTGACAAATCCCAGTCTTGATCCATGTCAACCCAACAGACACTTTCGGAGATACCCGTAGTCTACCTTTATAGTCACCCATTTACGTTGTGACGTTTGGTATACCCAAAGCACTCCTACGGTATCCGGGAGTTACACGATCTCATGGTCTAAGGAAAAGATACTTTGACATTGGAAAACCCTAGCAAACGAACTATACGATCTTGTGCTATGTTTAGGATTGGGTGTTGTCCATCACATCATTCTCCTAATGATGTGATCTCGTTATCAATGACATCCAATGTCCATAGTCAGGAAACCATGACTATCCGTTGATAAACAAGCTAGTCAACTAGAGGCTTACTAGGGACATGTTGGTGTCTGTTATTCACACATGTATTACGATTTCCGGATAACACAATTATAGCATGAATAAAGACAATTATCATGAACAAGGAAATATAATAATAATGCTTTTATTATTGACTCTAGGGCATATTTCCAACAGTCTCCCACTTGCACTAGAGTCAATAATCTAGTTACATTGTGATGAATCGAACACCCATGGAATTCTGGTGTTGATCATGTTTTGCTCTAGGGAGAGGTTTAGTCAACGGATCTGCTATATTCAGGTCCGTATGTACTTTACAAATCTCTATGTCTCCATCTTGAACATTTTCACGAATGGAGTTGAAGCGACGCTTGATGTGCCTTGTCTTCTTGTGAAACCTGGGCTCCTTGGCAAGAACAATAGCTCCAGTGTTGTCACAGAAGAGCTTGATCGGCCCCGACGCATTGGGTATGACTCCTAGGTCGGTGATGAACTCCTTCTCCCATATTGCTTCATGTGCTGCCTCCGAGGCTGCCATGTACTCCGCTTCACATGTAGATCCCGCCACGACGCTTTGCTTGCAACTGCACCAGCTCACTGCCCCACCATTCAAAATATACACGTATCCGGTTTGTGACTTAGAGTCATCCAGATCTGTGTCGAAGCTAGCGTCGACGTAACCCTTTACGACGAGCTCTTCGTCACCTCCATAAACGAGAAACATTTCCTTAGTCCTTTTCAGGTACTTCAGGATATTCTTGACCGCTGTCCAGTGTTCCTTGCCGGGATTACTTTGGTACCTTCCTACCAAACTTACGGCAAGGTTTACATCAGGTCCGGTACACAGCATGGCATACATAATAGAACCTATGGCTGATGCATAGGGGATGACGCTCATCTCTTCTATATCTTCTGCCGTGGTTGGACATTGAGCTGAGCTCAATTTCATACCTTGTAATACAGGCAAGAACCCCTTCTTAGACTGATCCATATTGAACTTCTTCAATATCTTATCAAGGTATGTGCTTTGTGAAAGACCTATGAGGTGTCTCGATCTATCTCTATAGATTTTGATGCCTAATATATAAGCGGCTTCTCCAAGGTCCTTCATTGAAAAACTCTTATTCAAGTAGGCCTTGATGCTGTCCAAGAGTTCTATATCATTTCCCATCAAAAGTATGTCATCTACATATAGTATGAGAAATGCTACAGAGCTCCCACTCACTTTCTTGTAAACGCAGGCTTCTCCATAAGTCTGCGTAAACCCAAACGCTTTGATCATCTCATCAAAGCGAATGTTCCAACTCCGAGATGCTTGCACCAGCCCATAAATCGAGCGTTGGAGCTTGCACACCTTGTCAGCATTCTTAGGATCGACAAAACCTTCCGGCTGCATCATATACAATTCTTCCTTAAGGAAACCATTAAGGAACGCCGTTTTGACGTCCATTTGCCATATCTCATAATCGTAGAATGCGGCAATTGCTAACATGATTCGGACGGACTTTAGCTTCGCTACCGGTGAGAAAGTCTCATCGTAGTCAACCCCTTGAACTTGTCGATAACCCTTAGCGACAAGTCGAGCTTTATAGATGGTCACATTACCATCCGCGTCTGTCTTCTTCTTAAAGATCCATTTATTTTCTATGGCTCGCCGTTCAACGGGCAAGTCAGTCAAAGTCCATACTTCATTTTCATACATGGATCCTATCTCGGATTTCATGGCTTCTAGCCATTTGTCGGAATCCGGGCCCGCCATCGCTTCTTCATAGTTCGAAGGTTCACCGTTGTCTAACAACATGATTTCCAAAACAGGGTTGCCGTACCACTCTGGTGCGGAACGTGTCCTTGTGGACCTTCGAATTTCAGTAGGAGCTTGATCAGAAGTATCTTGATCATTATCATTAACTTCCTCTCTAGTCGGTGCAGGCACCTCAGGAACATTTTCTTGAGTTGCGCCATTTTCCGGTTCAAGAGGTAATACTTCATCAAGTTCTACTTTCCTCCCACTTACTTCTTTCGAGAGAAACTCTTTCTCTAGAAAGGACCCATTCTTGGTAACAAAGATCTTGCCTTCGGATCTGAGGTAGAAGGTGTACCCAATAGTTTCTTTTGGGTATCCTATGAAGACGCATTTTTCCGACTTGGGTTCGAGCTTTCCAGGTTGAAGTTTCTTGACATAAGCATCGCATCCCCAAACTTTTAGAAACGACAGCTTAGGTTTCTTCCCAAACCATAATTCATACGGTGTCGTCTCAACGGATTTCGACGGAGCCCTATTTAAAGTGAATGCGGCAGTCTCTAAAGCATAGCCCCAAAAAGAAAGCGGTAAATCGGTAAGAGACATCATAGATCGCACCATATCTAATAAAGTGCGATTACGACGTTCGGACACACCATTACGCTGAGGTGTTCCAGGCGGCATGAGTTGTGAAACTATTCCACATTTTCTTAAGTGTGTGCCAAATTCGTGACTCAAGTATTCTCCTCCACGATCTGATTGTAGAAACTTGATTTTCCTGTCACGTTGATTTTCAACCTCACTCTGAAATTCCTTGAACTTTTCAAAGGTTTCAGACTTGTGTTTCATTAAGTAGATATACCCATATCTACTCAAGTCATCAGTGAGGGTGAGAACATAACGATAGCCACCGCGAGCCTCAACACTCATTGGACCGCACACATCTGTATGTATGATTTCCAATAAGTTGGTTGCTCGCTCCATTGTTCCTGAGAACGGAGTCTTGGTCATTTTACCCATGAGGCACGGTTCGCACGTGTCAAATGATTCATAATCAAGAGACTCTAAAAGTCCATCTGCATGGAGCTTCTTCATGCGTTTGACACCTATGTGACCAAGGCGGCAGTGCCACAAGTATGTGGGACTATCATTATCAACTTTACATCTTTTGGTACTCACATTATGAACATGTGTAGTATCACGTTCGAGATTCATAAAGAATAAACCATTCACCATAGGAGCATGACCATAAAACATATCTCTCATATAAATAGAACAACCATTATTCTCGGATTTAAATGAGTAGCCATCTCGAATTAAACGAGATCCCGATACAATGTTCATGCTCAAAGCTGGCACTAAATAACAATTATTAAGGTTTAAAACTAATCCCGAAGGTAGATATAGAGGTAGCATGCCGACGGCGATCACATTGACCTTGGAACCATTCCCGACGCGCATCGTCACCTCGTCCTTTGCCAGTTTCTGCTTATTCCGCAGCCCCTGCTTTGAGTTACAAATGTGAGCAACTGCACCGGTATCAAATACCCAGGAGCTACTACGGACACTAGTAAGGTACACATCAATTACATGTATATCACATATACCTTTTGTTTTGCCGGCCTTCTTGTCTGCTAAGTATTTAGGGCAGTTCCGCTTCCAGTGACCGCTTCCCTTGCAATAAAAGCACTCAGTCTCGGGCTTGGGTCCATTCTTTGGCTTCTACCCGGCAGCTTGCTTGCCGGGCGCGGCAACCTCCTTGCCGTCCTTCTTGAAGTTCTTTTTACCCTTGCCCTTCTTGAACTTAGTGGTTTTATTGACCATCAACACTTGATGTTCCTTCTTGACTTCTACCTCTGCTGATTTCAGCATTGCAAACAACTCAGGAATGGTCTTTTGCATCCCCTGCATGTTGAAGTTCATCACAAAGCTCTTGTAGCTTGGTGGAAGCGACTGGAGGATTCTGTCAATGACCGCATCATCCGGGAGATTAACTCCCAGCTGAGACAAGCGGTTATGTAATCCAGACATAGTGAGTATGTGATCACTGACAGAACTATTTTCCTCCATCTTACAGCTGAAGAACTTATCGGAGACTTCATATCTCTCGATCCGGGCATGAGCTTGAAAAACCATTTTCAGCTCTTCGAACATCTTATATGCTCCATGTCTCTCAAAACGCTTTTGGAGCCCCGGTTCTAAGTTGTAAAGCATGCCGCACTGAACGAGGGAGTAGTCATCAGCACGTGTCTGCCAAGCGTTCATAACGTCTTGGTTCCGTGGGACGGGTGGATCACCTAGCGGTGCTTGTAGGACATAATCTTTCTTGGCAGCTATGAGGATGATCCTCAGGGTCCAGACCCAGTCCGTATAGTTGCTGCCATCGTCTTTCAGCTTGGTTTTCTCTAGGAACACGTTGAAGTTGAGGACTACGTTGGCCATTTGATCTACAAGACATATTGTAAAATATTTTAGACTAGGTTCATGATAATTAAGTTCATCTAATCAAATTATTTATGAACTCCCACTTAGATTAGACATCCCTCTAGTCATCTAAGTATTACATGATCCGAGTTAACTAGGCCGTGTCCGATCATCACGTGAGACGGACTAGTCAACATCGGTGAACATCTTCATGTTGATCGTATCTTCTATACGACTCATGCTCGACCTTTCGGTCTTCTGTGTTCCGAGGCCATGTCTGTACATGCTAGGCTCGTCAAGTCAACCTAAGTGTTTGCATGTGTAAATCTGTCTTACACCCGTTGTATGTGAACGTCTGAATAAAACACCCGATCATCACGTGGTGTTTTGAAACAGCGAACTGTCGCAACGGTGCACAGTTAGGGGGAACGCTTCTTGAAATTAGTATGAGGGATCATCTTATTTACTACCGTCGTTCTAAGTAAACAATATGCAAAACATGATAAACATCACATGCAATCAAATAATTAACGTGACATGATATGGCCAGTATCACACAGCTCCTTTGATCTCGATCTTGGGGCTCCATGATCTTCTTGTCACCGGCTTGACACCATGATCTCCATCATCATGATCTCCATCATCGTGTCTCCATGAAGTTGCTCGCCAACTATTACTTCTACTACTATGGCTAACGCGTTTAGCAATAAAGTAAAGTAATTTACATGGCGTTTCTCAATGACACGCAGGTCATATAAAAGAATAAAGACAACTCCTATGGCTCCTGCCGGTTGTCATACTCATCGACATGCAAGTCGTGATTCCTATCACAATAGCATGAACATCTCATACATCACATATAGATCATTCATCATTCATCACAACTTTGGCCATATCATATCACAAACCACTTGCTGCAAAAACAAGTTAGACGTCCTCTAATTGTTGTTGCAAGTTTTACGTGGCTGAATTAGGGTTCTAGCAAGAACGTCTTCTTACCTATGTTAAAGCCACAACGCGATTTGTCAACTTCTATTTACCCTTCATAAGGACCCTGTTCATCGAATCCGCTCCAACTAAAGTGGGAGAGACAGACACCCGCCAGCCACCTTATGCAACTAGTGCATGTTAGTCGGTGGAACCGGTCTCACGTAAGCGTACGTGTAAGGTTGGTCCGGGCCGCTTCATCCCACAATACCGCTGAAGCAAGAAAAGACTAGTAGCGGCAAGAAAGTTGACAAATCTACGCCCACAACAAATTGTGTTCTACTCGCGCAAGAAGAACTACGCATAGACCTAGCTCATGATGCCACTGTTGGGGAACGTTGCAGAAAACAAAAATTTTCCTACTCGTTTCACCAAGATCATCTAGGAGTTCATCTAGCAACGAGTCATTGGATGCATCTACATACCTTTGTAGATCGCGCACAGAAGCGTTCAAAGAACGGTGATGATGTAGTCGAACACGACGTGATCCAAATCACCGATGACCAAGCGCCGAACAGACGGCACCTCCGCGTTCAACACACGTACGGGACGGGAGACGTCTCCTCCTTCTTGATCCAGCAAGGGGGGAGGAGAGGTTGGTGAAGATCCAGCAGCACGACGGCGTGGTGGTGGATGCAGGGCGTCACAGCAGCAGGGCTTCGCCTATGCTACAAGAGGGAGACGTAACAGGGAGAGAGGGAGGCGCCAGGGGCTGGTCTGTGATCAGCCCCTCACTATATATAGGGGTGCCAAGGGGGGGCGCAGGCCCTAGTAGATGGAATCTACTAGGGGGGCGGCGGCCAAGGGGTGGGGGGCTTGCCCCCCAAGCAAGGGGGCGCCCCCTTTAGGGTTCCCCCAACCCTAGGCGCATGGGCCCTTGGGGGTGGCGCCCCAGCCCACTTTGGGCTGGGTTCCCTCCCACTTCAGCCCATGGGGCCCCCCGGGATAGGTGGCCCCACCCGGTGGACCCCCGGGACCCTCCCGGTGGTCCCGGTACAATACCGGTGACCCCAAAACTTGTCCCGATGGCCGAAACAGCACTTCCTATATATAATTCTTTACCTCCGGACCATTCCGGAACTCCTCGTGACGTCCGGGATCTCATCCGGGACTCCGAACAATATTCGGGTTACTGCATATACATATCTTCATAACCCTAGCGTCACCGAACCTTAAGTGTGTAGACCCTACGGGTTCGGGGGACAAGCAGACATGACCGAGACGACTCTCCGGTCAATAACCAACAGCGGGATCTGGATACCCATGTTGGCTCCCACATGCTCCACGATGATCTCATCGGATGAACCACGATGTCGAGGATTCAATCAACCCCGAATGCAATTCCCTTTGTCAATCGATATGTTACTTGCCCGAGATTCGATCGTCGGTATCCCAATACCTCGTTCAATCTCGTTACCGGCAAGTCACTTTACTCGTACCGTAATGCATCATCCCGTGACCAGACACTTGGTCACTTTGAGCTCATTATGATGATGCATTACCGAGTGGGCCTAGTGATACCTCTCCGTCATACGGAGTGACAAATCCCAGTCTTGATCCATGTCAACCCAACAGACACTTTCGGAGATACCCGTAGTCTACCTTTATAGTCACCCATTTACGTTGTGACGTTTGGTATACCCAAAGCACTCCTACGGTATCCGGGAGTTACACGATCTCATGGTCTAAGGAAAAGATACTTTGACATTGGAAAACCCTAGCAAACGAACTATACGATCTTGTGCTATGTTTAGGATTGGGTGTTGTCCATCACATCATTCTCCTAATGATGTGATCTCGTTATCAATGACATCCAATGTCCATAGTCAGGAAACCATGACTATCCGTTGATAAACAAGCTAGTCAACTAGAGGCTTACTAGGGACATGTTGGTGTCTGTTATTCACACATGTATTACGATTTCCGGATAACACAATTATAGCATGAATAAAGACAATTATCATGAACAAGGAAATATAATAATAATGCTTTTATTATTGACTCTAGGGCATATTTCCAACAGTCTCCCACTTGCACTAGAGTCAATAATCTAGTTACATTGTGATGAATCGAACACCCATGGAATTCTGGTGTTGATCATGTTTTGCTCTAGGGAGAGGTTTAGTCAACGGATCTGCTATATTCAGGTCCGTATGTACTTTACAAATCTCTATGTCTCCATCTTGAACATTTTCACGAATGGAGTTGAAGCGACGCTTGATGTGCCTTGTCTTCTTGTGAAACCTGGGCTCCTTGGCAAGAACAATAGCTCCAGTGTTGTCACAGAAGAGCTTGATCGGCCCCGACGCATTGGGTATGACTCCTAGGTCGGTGATGAACTCCTTCTCCCATATTGCTTCATGTGCTGCCTCCGAGGCTGCCATGTACTCCGCTTCACATGTAGATCCCGCCACGACGCTTTGCTTGCAACTGCACCAGCTCACTGCCCCACCATTCAAAATATACACGTATCCGGTTTGTGACTTAGAGTCATCCAGATCTGTGTCGAAGCTAGCGTCGACGTAACCCTTTACGACGAGCTCTTCGTCACCTCCATAAACGAGAAACATTTCCTTAGTCCTTTTCAGGTACTTCAGGATATTCTTGACCGCTGTCCAGTGTTCCTTGCCGGGATTACTTTGGTACCTTCCTACCAAACTTACGGCAAGGTTTACATCAGGTCCGGTACACAGCATGGCATACATAATAGAACCTATGGCTGATGCATAGGGGATGACGCTCATCTCTTCTATATCTTCTGCCGTGGTTGGACATTGAGCTGAGCTCAATTTCATACCTTGTAATACAGGCAAGAACCCCTTCTTAGACTGATCCATATTGAACTTCTTCAATATCTTATCAAGGTATGTGCTTTGTGAAAGACCTATGAGGTGTCTCGATCTATCTCTATAGATTTTGATGCCTAATATATAAGCGGCTTCTCCAAGGTCCTTCATTGAAAAACTCTTATTCAAGTAGGCCTTGATGCTGTCCAAGAGTTCTATATCATTTCCCATCAAAAGTATGTCATCTACATATAGTATGAGAAATGCTACAGAGCTCCCACTCACTTTCTTGTAAACGCAGGCTTCTCCATAAGTCTGCGTAAACCCAAACGCTTTGATCATCTCATCAAAGCGAATGTTCCAACTCCGAGATGCTTGCACCAGCCCATAAATCGAGCGTTGGAGCTTGCACACCTTGTCAGCATTCTTAGGATCGACAAAACCTTCCGGCTGCATCATATACAATTCTTCCTTAAGGAAACCATTAAGGAACGCCGTTTTGACGTCCATTTGCCATATCTCATAATCGTAGAATGCGGCAATTGCTAACATGATTCGGACGGACTTTAGCTTCGCTACCGGTGAGAAAGTCTCATCGTAGTCAACCCCTTGAACTTGTCGATAACCCTTAGCGACAAGTCGAGCTTTATAGATGGTCACATTACCATCCGCGTCTGTCTTCTTCTTAAAGATCCATTTATTTTCTATGGCTCGCCGTTCAACGGGCAAGTCAGTCAAAGTCCATACTTCATTTTCATACATGGATCCTATCTCGGATTTCATGGCTTCTAGCCATTTGTCGGAATCCGGGCCCGCCATCGCTTCTTCATAGTTCGAAGGTTCACCGTTGTCTAACAACATGATTTCCAAAACAGGGTTGCCGTACCACTCTGGTGCGGAACGTGTCCTTGTGGACCTTCGAATTTCAGTAGGAGCTTGATCAGAAGTATCTTGATCATTATCATTAACTTCCTCTCTAGTCGGTGCAGGCACCTCAGGAACATTTTCTTGAGTTGCGCCATTTTCCGGTTCAAGAGGTAATACTTCATCAAGTTCTACTTTCCTCCCACTTACTTCTTTCGAGAGAAACTCTTTCTCTAGAAAGGACCCATTCTTGGTAACAAAGATCTTGCCTTCGGATCTGAGGTAGAAGGTGTACCCAATAGTTTCTTTTGGGTATCCTATGAAGACGCATTTTTCCGACTTGGGTTCGAGCTTTCCAGGTTGAAGTTTCTTGACATAAGCATCGCATCCCCAAACTTTTAGAAACGACAGCTTAGGTTTCTTCCCAAACCATAATTCATACGGTGTCGTCTCAACGGATTTCGACGGAGCCCTATTTAAAGTGAATGCGGCAGTCTCTAAAGCATAGCCCCAAAAAGAAAGCGGTAAATCGGTAAGAGACATCATAGATCGCACCATATCTAATAAAGTGCGATTACGACGTTCGGACACACCATTACGCTGAGGTGTTCCAGGCGGCATGAGTTGTGAAACTATTCCACATTTTCTTAAGTGTGTGCCAAATTCGTGACTCAAGTATTCTCCTCCACGATCTGATTGTAGAAACTTGATTTTCCTGTCACATTGATTTTCAACCTCACTCTGAAATTCCTTGAACTTTTCAAAGGTTTCAGACTTGTGTTTCATTAAGTAGATATACCCATATCTACTCAAGTCATCAGTGAGGGTGAGAACATAACGATAGCCACCGCGAGCCTCAACACTCATTGGACCGCACACATCTGTATGTATGATTTCCAATAAGTTGGTTGCTCGCTCCATTGTTCCTGAGAACGGAGTCTTGGTCATTTTACCCATGAGGCACGGTTCGCACGTGTCAAATGATTCATAATCAAGAGACTCTAAAAGTCCATCTGCATGGAGCTTCTTCATGCGTTTGACACCTATGTGACCAAGGCGGCAGTGCCACAAGTATGTGGGACTATCATTATCAACTTTACATCTTTTGGTACTCACATTATGAACATGTGTAGTATCACGTTCGAGATTCATAAAGAATAAACCATTCACCATAGGAGCATGACCATAAAACATATCTCTCATATAAATAGAACAACCATTATTCTCGGATTTAAATGAGTAGCCATCTCGAATTAAACGAGATCCCGATACAATGTTCATGCTCAAAGCTGGCACTAAATAACAATTATTAAGGTTTAAAACTAATCCCGAAGGTAGATATAGAGGTAGCATGCCGACGGCGATCACATTGACCTTGGAACCATTCCCGACGCGCATCGTCACCTCGTCCTTTGCCAGTTTCTGCTTATTCCGCAGCCCCTGCTTTGAGTTACAAATGTGAGCAACTGCACCGGTATCAAATACCCAGGAGCTACTACGGACACTAGTAAGGTACACATCAATTACATGTATATCACATATACCTTTTGTTTTGCCGGCCTTCTTGTCTGCTAAGTATTTAGGGCAGTTCCGCTTCCAGTGACCGCTTCCCTTGCAATAAAAGCACTCAGTCTCGGGCTTGGGTCCATTCTTTGGCTTCTACCCGGCAGCTTGCTTGCCGGGCGCGGCAACCTCCTTGCCGTCCTTCTTGAAGTTCTTTTTACCCTTGCCCTTCTTGAACTTAGTGGTTTTATTGACCATCAACACTTGATGTTCCTTCTTGACTTCTACCTCTGCTGATTTCAGCATTGCAAACAACTCAGGAATGGTCTTTTGCATCCCCTGCATGTTGAAGTTCATCACAAAGCTCTTGTAGCTTGGTGGAAGCGACTGGAGGATTCTGTCAATGACCGCATCATCCGGGAGATTAACTCCCAGCTGAGACAAGCGGTTATGTAATCCAGACATAGTGAGTATGTGCTCACTGACAGAACTATTTTCCTCCATCTTACAGCTGAAGAACTTATCGGAGACTTCATATCTCTCGATCCGGGCATGAGCTTGAAAAACCATTTTCAGCTCTTCGAACATCTTATATGCTCCATGTCTCTCAAAACGCTTTTGGAGCCCCGGTTCTAAGTTGTAAAGCATGCCGCACTGAACGAGGGAGTAGTCATCAGCACGTGTCTGCCAAGCGTTCATAACGTCTTGGTTCCGTGGGACGGGTGGATCACCTAGCGGTGCTTGTAGGACATAATCTTTCTTGGCAGCTATGAGGATGATCCTCAGGTTCCAGACCCAGTCCGTATAGTTGCTGCCATCGTCTTTCAGCTTGGTTTTCTCTAGGAACGCGTTGAAGTTGAGGACTACGTTGGCCATTTGATCTACAAGACATATTGTAAAATATTTTAGACTAGGTTCATGATAATTAAGTTCATCTAATCAAATTATCTATGAACTCCCACTTAGATTAGACATCCCTCTAGTCATCTAAGTATTACATGATCCGAGTTAACTAGGCCGTGTCCGATCATCACGTGAGACGGACTAGTCAACATCGGTGAACATCTTCATGTTGATCGTATCTTCTATACGACTCATGCTCGACCTTTCGGTCTTCTGTGTTCCGAGGCCATGTCTGTACATGCTAGGCTCGTCAAGTCAACCTAAGTGTTTGCATGTGTAAATCTGTCTTACACCCGTTGTATGTGAACGTCTGAATAAAACACCCGATCATCACGTGGTGTTTTGAAACAGCGAACTGTCGCAACGGTGCACAGTTAGGGGGAACGCTTCTTGAAATTAGTATGAGGGATCATCTTATTTACTACCGTCGTTCCAAGTAAACAATATGCAAAATATGATAAACATCACATGCAATCAAATAATTAACGTGACATGATATGGCCAGTATCACACAGCTCCTTTGATCTCGATCTTGGGGCTCCATGATCTTCTTGTCACCGGCTTGACACCATGATCTCCATCATCATGATCTCCATCATCGTGTCTCCATGAAGTTGCTCGCCAACTATTACTTCTACTACTATGGCTAACGCGTTTAGCAATAAAGTAAAGTAATTTACATGGCGTTTCTCAATGACACGCAGGTCATATAAAAGAATAAAGACAACTCCTATGGCTCCTGCCGGTTGTCATACTCATCGACATGCAAGTCGTGATTCCTATTACAATAGCATGAACATCTCATACATCACATATAGATCATTCATCATTCATCACAACTTTGGCCATATCATATCACAAACCACTTGCTGCAAAAACAAGTTAGACGTCCTCTAATTGTTGTTGCAAGTTTTACGTGGCTGAATTAGGGTTCTAGCAAGAACGTCTTCTTACCTATGTTAAAGCCACAACGCGATTTGTCAACTTCTATTTACCCTTCATAAGGACCCTGTTCATCGAATCCGCTCCAACTAAAGTGGGAGAGACAGACACCCGCCAGCCACCTTATGCAACTAGTGCATGTTAGTCGGTGGAACCGGTCTCACGTAAGCGTACGTGTAAGGTTGGTCCGGGCCGCTTCATCCCACAATACCGCTGAAGCAAGAAAAGACTAGTAGCGGCAAGAAAGTTGACAAATCTACGCCCACAACAAATTGTGTTCTACTCGCGCAAGAAGAACTACGCATAGACCTAGCTCATGATGCCACTGTTGGGGAACGTTGCAGAAAACAAAAATTTTCCTACTCGTTTCACCAAGATCATCTAGGAGTTCATCTAGCAACGAGTCATTGGATGCATCTACATACCTTTGTAGATCGCGCACAGAAGCGTTCAAAGAACGGTGATGATGTAGTCGAACACGACGTGATCCAAATCACCGATGACCAAGCGCCGAACGGACGGCACCTCCGCGTTCAACACACGTACGGGACGGGAGACGTCTCCTCCTTCTTGATCCAGCAAGGGGGGAGGAGAGGTTGGTGAAGATCCAGCAGCACGACGGCGTGGTGGTGGATGCAGGGCGTCACAGCAGCAGGGCTTCGCCTATGCTACAAGAGGGAGACGTAACAGGGAGAGAGGGAGGCGCCAGGGGCTGGTCTGTGATCAGCCCCTCACTATATATAGGGGTGCCAAGGGGGGGCGCAGGCCCTAGTAGATGGAATCTACTAGGGGGGCGGCGGCCAAGGGGTGGGGGGCTTGCCCCCCAAGCAAGGGGGCGCCCCCTTTAGGGTTCCCCCAACCCTAGGCGCATGGGCCCTTGGGGGGTGGCGCCCCAGCCCACTTTGGGCTGGGTTCCCTCCCACTTCAGCCCATGGGGCCCCCCGGGATAGGTGGCCCCACCCGGTGGACCCCCGGGACCCTCCCGGTGGTCCCGGTACAATACCGGTGACCCCAAAACTTGTCCCGATGGCCGAAACAGCACTTCCTATATATAATTCTTTACCTCCGGACCATTCCGGAACTCCTCGTGACGTCCGGGATCTCATCCGGGACTCCGAACAATATTCGGGTTACTGCATATACATATCTTCATAACCCTAGCGTCACCGAACCTTAAGTGTGTAGACCCTACGGGTTCGGGAGACAAGCAGACATGACCGAGATGACTCTCCGGTCAATAACCAACAGCGGGATCTGGATACCCATGTTGGCTCCCACATGCTCCACGATGATCTCATCGGATGAACCACGATGTCGAGGATTCAATCAACCCCGAATGCAATTCCCTTTGTCAATCGATATGTTACTTGCCCGAGATTCGATCGTCGGTATCCCAATACCTCGTTCAATCTCGTTACCGGCAAGTCACTTTACTCGTACCGTAATGCATCATCCCGTGACCAGACACTTGGTCACTTTGAGCTCATTATGATGATGCATTACCGAGTGGGCCTAGTGATACCTCTCCGTCATACGGAGTGACAAATCCCAGTCTTGATCCATGTCAACCCAACAGACACTTTCGGAGATACCCGTAGTCTACCTTTATAGTCACCCATTTACGTTGTGACGTTTGGTATACCCAAAGCACTCCTACGGTATCCGGGAGTTACACGATCTCATGGTCTAAGGAAAAGATACTTTGACATTGGAAAACCCTAGCAAACGAACTATACGATCTTGTGCTATGTTTAGGATTGGGTGTTGTCCATCACATCATTCTCCTAATGATGTGATCTCGTTATCAATGACATCCAATGTCCATAGTCAGGAAACCATGACTATCCGTTGATAAACAAGCTAGTCAACTAGAGGCTTACTAGGGACATGTTGGTGTCTGTTATTCACACATGTATTACGATTTCCGGATAACACAATTATAGCATGAATAAAGACAATTATCATGAACAAGGAAATATAATAATAATGCTTTTATTATTGCCTCTAGGGCATATTTCCAACAGTCTCCCACTTGCACTAGAGCAAATAATCTAGTTACATTGTGATGAATCGAACACCCATGGAATTCTGGTGTTGATCATGTTTTGCTCTAGGGAGAGGTTTAGTCAACGGATCTGCTATATTCAGGTCCGTATGTACTTTACAAATCTCTATGTCTCCATCTTGAACATTTTCACGAATGGAGTTGAAGCGACGCTTGATGTGCCTTGTCTTCTTGTGAAACCTGGGCTCCTTGGCAAGAACAATAGCTCCAGTGTTGTCACAGAAGAGCTTGATCGGCCCCGACGCATTGGGTATGACTCCTAGGTCGGTGATGAACTCCTTCACCCATATTGCTTCATGTGCTGCCTCCGAGGCTGCCATGTACTCCGCTTCACATGTAGATCCCGCCACGACGCTTTGCTTGCAACTGCACCAGCTTACTGCCCCACCATTCAAAATATACACGTATCCGGTTTGTGACTTAGAGTCATCCAGATCTGTGTCGAAGCTAGCGTCGACGTAACCCTTTACGACGAGCTCTTCGTCACCTCCATAAACGAGAAACATTTCCTTAGTCCTTTTCAGGTACTTCAGGATATTCTTGACCGCTGTCCAGTGTTCCTTGCCGGGATTACTTTGGTACCTTCCTACCAAACTTACGGCAAGGTTTACATCAGGTCCGGTACACAGCATGGCATACATAATAGAACCTATGGCTGATGCATAGGGGATGACGCTCATCTCTTCTATATCTTCTGCCGTGGTTGGACATTGAGCTGAGCTCAATTTCATACCTTGTAATACAGGCAAGAACCCCTTCTTAGACTGATCCATATTGGAAAACCCTAGCAAACGAACTATACGATCTTGTGCTATGTTTAGGATTGGGTCTTGTCCATCACATCATTCTCCTAATGATGTGATCTCGTTATCAATGACATCCAATGTCCATAGTCAGGAAACCATGACTATCCGTTGATAAACAAGCTAGTCAACTAGAGGCTTACTAGGGACATGTTGGTGTCTGTTATTCACACATGTATTACGATTTCCGGATAACACAATTATAGCATGAATAAAGACAATTATCATGAACAAGGAAATATAATAATAATGCTTTTATTATTGCCTCTAGGGCATATTTCCAACAGTCTCCCACTTGCACTAGAGCAAATAATCTAGTTACATTGTGATGAATCGAACACCCATGGAATTCTGGTGTTGATCATGTTTTGCTCTAGGGAGAGGTTTAGTCAACGGATCTGCTATATTCAGGTCCGTATGTACTTTACAAATCTCTATGTCTCCATCTTGAACATTTTCACGAATGGAGTTGAAGCGACGCTTGATGTGCCTTGTCTTCTTGTGAAACCTGGGCTCCTTGGCAAGAACAATAGCTCCAGTGTTGTCACAGAAGAGCTTGATCGGCCCCGACGCATTGGGTATGACTCCTAGGTCGGTGATGAACTCCTTCACCCATATTGCTTCATGTGCTGCCTCCGAGGCTGCCATGTACTCCGCTTCACATGTAGATCCCGCCACGACGCTTTGCTTGCAACTGCACCAGCTTACTGCCCCACCATTCAAAATATACACGTATCCGGTTTGTGACTTAGAGTCATCCAGATCTGTGTCGAAGCTAGCGTCGACGTAACCCTTTACGACGAGCTCTTCGTCACCTCCATAAACGAGAAACATTTCCTTAGTCCTTTTCAGGTACTTCAGGATATTCTTGACCGCTGTCCAGTGTTCCTTGCCGGGATTACTTTGGTACCTTCCTACCAAACTTACGGCAAGGTTTACATCAGGTCCGGTACACAGCATGGCATACATAATAGAACCTATGGCTGATGCATAGGGGATGACGCTCATCTCTTCTATATCTTCTGCCGTGGTTGGACATTGAGCTGAGCTCAATTTCATACCTTGTAATACAGGCAAGAACCCCTTCTTAGACTGATCCATATTGGAAAACCCTAGCAAACGAACTATACGATCTTGTGCTATGTTTAGGATTGGGTCTTGTCCATCACATCATTCTCCTAATGATGTGATCTCGTTATCAATGACATCCAATGTCCATAGTCAGGAAACCATGACTATCCGTTGATCAACAAGCTAGTCAACTAGAGTCTTACTAGGGACATGTTGGTGTCTGTTATTCACACATGTATTACGATTTCCGGATAATACAATTATAGCACGAATAAAGACAATTATCATGAACAAGGAAATATAATAATGATGCTTTTATTATTGCCTCTAGGGCATATTTCCAAAAGTATGCTCTGTATGTTGGGTCATGAGACCCATGTTTGTAATATCTCGCTCCTCGGAGCCTAATAAATACTTTGAGTCGTAGAGTTATGTTGTGATGCCATGCTGTATTTACACATATCGAGCATATTGTGTGTATGATTGAAATGCTTGGTATGTGTGGGATCCGACAATCTAGTTGTTTATCCTTGGCAGCCTATCATATGGGAAAATGTAGTCTAGTGCTTCTGAGCGATAGTAGTCCGCTACAGCCCGGTTCACCGGAGTCCTGCTAGCCTAGCACTACTGCTCGGAACACTTGACTGGCCGGCATGTGTTTCACTTCGTTCTTGTGTCTGTCCCTTCGGGGAAATGTCACGCGGTGATATCCGTAGTCCTTCCTAGCCTGCTACAGCCCGGGTTACCGGAGTCCTGTTAGCCCAGTGCTACAGCCCGGATTCACACGTTGATGACCGACATGCTCGATGTGATTCATGTATGCCTGTCCTCATGGGTTAGTGCCGCTTTGGGTTCACGACTAGCCATGTCGGCCCGGGTTCTCTGTCATATGGATGCTGGCGACACTATCATATACGTGAGCCAAAAGGCGCAAACGGTCCCGGGCCAGGGTAAGGCGACACCCGTGGGAATACCATGCGTGAGGCCGCAAAGTGATATGAGGTGTTACAGGCTAGATCAGTGTGACTTAGAATCGGGGTCCTGACAATTAATGTGTTGAAAGGTCATTTATAACCAATGAAACATCATCCATACATAGTGCTGAAACAAGCTTACACTGACAATTGTTGACAGACATAAGACCATCGATAAAAGGTGAAAAAACCCTCGTCGCTCGTGCGGATCCAATGAGCGGGCCGCCGCCTCTTCCTCCTCCGATCCTCCTCCCCTCGCCACCACCGAAGGACGCCTTCGGTCTAAGGCCGCGAGGCTGACGGCAGTGGCGGGTCCTCATACTCCTCGCGCGACTGATGGAGGCGGGGGCCCAATACCTCTCGCGTTGCGGGATCTCCGGCTAGACCTCCATGGCGGCCCTGGACGGCATGGTTCTTACGGTGGAGATGGGCGCCGGGGCGGTGGCCCTGGTTTTCTCCGACGACCACGACTGCCGTTGTGGCCGCGAGGGCGGCACAGCGTCTGGTTCGGGGGGCTCGGTGCGGCTCAGCTACTCATCTCCGCGTGGTGCGGATGTTGGTGGTGGTGCCGACTGAGATCTTCATTGGATGCTTGACGCATGTAGATTTCTGGATCGGATGGGATTCGGTCGTGTGCGCCCCGATTTCAGTCCGTGTGGCTTCAGGAGGGTGTGATGCGAAGCTTCGTTATCTGTTGACAGTATGGGACACGTCGGTATTTCGATTTCCATGGTGAAGACAGTGACAGAGAATGTCATGGTGGCTGATGTCTGAGGTCTTGTAATAGCGGATCTAGTCTTCGTGGCGATGAGGACTTTGCTTGGTGATTCGTGACTCGTGGCAGCGGCATAGGCAAGTGGAGGCGGCAGCACAGGCGGAGTGCAAAGTCTTAGCTTTCAGGGTGAAAGCCCAAGGCTGGCCTTAATTGGTTGTGCCTGGCAGTGACCTTGTTGAAGGCACTGTTTTGAAAGCATGGATCTTCTCCAAGGTGAAAACCTAAGATTTAGGATCGGGCGATGACGGTGCTTGTGCATTGTTTCCTTCTTGGAGGCGTCGTTTTTGGGGAATTAGGACTTCGGGTGTTGTCTAGGTGGTTGTTCGTGCTGCAGTTACGAGGAATTGATCACTATTGTGGGATCTTTTTTCTTCTTCTTCCTCTTTTTGTCTTTTGGCTGTGTGCATCCGTAATGTCTTTATGATATTGCGTGGTTGTAGAGGACAGGCGGAATTGGTATCTCTGCAATATTAATATATTCCCTTTGTCGAAAAAAAAGAAGGTGAAAAGAAAAGTGAACCTAAGCTAACAACGGTGGTCACTAGTGACTGCTATTTTTCTCGTGAGATTAAGAGAGATCCCGGGGTGTTGAGTGCGGCTTTTGTCATAACGCAGTTTTTGCAAAAGTGAGGCCGCATAATGTAACGACAAAAGACCATACACAGTGATGACCATGATAACAAGGTAAACGGAAAACTGGACCTAAGCTAGCTAACAAGAATGGTGACTGCCATGCTAGCTGTTGTTCTCCTGAGAAAAAACTCCTGCATTCATGACGTAGCAGAGGATGCCCAAGTACGGTATTGTTTCTCCTCACCCTCCTTTAGGTTCAGTGGAGCTCATCCGTTAGTTCAGTACGGTATTGCAGTTTATCTGGAAGTGTGCCAGCATAATGTATTCCCTCTCTAAACTAATATAAAAGCATTTACATCACTACTTTAGAACCTATATATGAAAGTGTGCCAACAATGTTGAAGGAATCTATTAATTTGAAAGAAACTGAAGCACCAATATATATTTTTTGAAACGAGGCAAAAGACTTGCCATTTTCATTGATTAAGAAGGAGTGGTAATTGCCAGGTTAATTGACGGAAAACCGGGCTAAAACCGATACAGCCCAACCCATATAACATGGGCACCACCGGCCAACCTGGCCACCGACATAAAACATGAGCTGCAAAGAAGAAAACACATCCGCCGAGCAGTCGCAAGCGTCATCGTCATCACCGGATACCTCTGAACGGGCGACTCCGACTTCACCATAGAGCTCCACCAACGAAGCCGTCCCCACAAACAGCTACACAGAAGCAATGACGGCACATGCCAACAGATGGCCACACGCGCAAACAACCGACATCTCCGACGTTGACGACGAGCCTCCCAGGGGAAAAAGTAGGACTTGCGCCGACCGTGCCCTAGAGAGCACCTCGGACACGCCGGGACGATCCGACGACCGAAGCCCGAGCTGCGACCCAAACTCCTATTGACGCCATCATCGTTGCCAAACAGAAATCAGCGCCCCCGAAATGGCCGCCTCAGCAAACCACACGGCGAAGATGCTGCCATCCCACGCGGCGAAGGTGCCGCCCTTCCACGCGGCGAAGATGCCGCCATCCCCCGGTCTCAGGTTGTAGCCGGCTCCAAGACGATGCCCCAAGGAGGAAGAAGACGTGAAGACGCCTTCATCGCCCGATCCCACGGATCAGATATTTCCCTCTGGAGCCAAGGCCGCGGGGTGCGGGTGGAGCACCATACATCAACGACGCTTCCAAGAAAGAGCACGACGCCCACAGATGCTGCCATCACCCGTTATGGCAGGTCATTTTTACTAGTGCATGGCATGCAATTCATTAAGAACTAGCTTTCCATTTTTCGTTTGCATGCACTATATCCTCAACGGTCAATGATTGCTTTCCAAAAAAACATCATTATGTTGATTTCCTAGCAATATTTCCTTTCTAAATATTATATCAATGCATTATACCTATTGAAAATATACACATAAGCGGGCTATTATATCTTATAAATTATAAACATACCATAAGTATTATACTTAATGAAAAATATACATATACCAATGGTATTATGTGTATAAGAATATATACACATACCCGAGGTATTATACCAAATAAAAGTTATGGATATACCTCGAGTATCTCAAATACCACTAACAAGACGTAATGAATATACCCACACACATCATGAGTATGTGGATACCTAGAAATATTATGAGTATGTATGTATATCCGGTATGTATATACCAATGGTGTACCTACCAATGAGACGCAATGTATATACCCAAAAATATCATGAGTATGGAGATACCTCATAATAAATTTGCCATGCATGTCGCAAGAATTTGTCCTAGGTATCATACTCGGTACTTGTATACTCAAAATAAATATGATATACCCCAAGATGATAATAAATAGGACATACCAAAAATAAATATGATATACCCACAATATTATATTCAAAATTTATATACTCATGATTTGTATCATACTCCTGCTATCATATACCCAATGTATCGTATACCTAATTTAAAAAAAAACTACGTCCCACATAAGAGTACAAGATACCTTTTATTAACATACGTATGAAAAAAATATCTCTGTATACCTATACAAATCATGACACATTAATTTTGATTTGCCTCTTTCCTATTTCTATTAATATATCTCAAATATGCACCATCGCTATGCGTGGCATTCTCTTTCCTATTTAATACCACTACATAATTGTTACCATGCATGTTTCTCTCACTGCCTTAATTACGTTTTCCAATTAGCGATTCTATCATAATTATTTCCAAATCAGTCATCACAACAACACACATCTAAATGGAATCAAGTGGTGCAAAGTCAAGGAGCATGGGCACCTAGGTGTCCCAAACTTTCGTCATGTGTGTGTGTGTGTGTGTGTGTGTGTGTACATCATGCCATGATGTCATGTGGATATGTGCGATCGGTGCCACTTGGATGCGACTAACAGCTAGCTAGGTCGGTATTACTTGTTTTTTGGACCAAGTGTACGTACTACTACTTTCATAACGCCAATCGCATCTTAGATATGATAGCTTAAGGCAAAGTTTGATTACGCTACCCTGTGCGATTGAGATGCGTGATGCTACATTATTGTTGTAACGAACGGCCTTCCACTGGTGTGAGCCAAAGTCCACTAATAATCCACATTGTGGAACGATAAGCTAGCAAGACTTGGTAGATATCTTAGTTTGTATAGAAAATAAGTACTAGCTCGGTCTTGCTTTATTGGTCATCTTCGTATTTTGTGTCAAAATTTGATAATAAATTAACTGAGAAAATGTAATGCATGTTATAAAACATTATACTATTGCATTCGTATTTGACATAATTTTCAATGATACTAATTTTTACGACATGCATTAACATTTTCTCAACTAAATCCATGGTCAAAATTTGTCACAAAATACTAAGAGGACCAGTATACCAGGACAGAGATAGTACAACGTTAAAATTGATTTGTTTGTACAAATCCAATGGCATGCTCCGGTACTGACTTTCTTTTCTTACTACAGATACCTCTCTTAAGCTATCATATTTGATTGAATTCGAGAAAACCATTCACGAGAGGAAGAAGAAGATTGATTAACGGAGGGTCGTAGACTTTCTCCGTGGTGTCCGCCCTCCGGCGTGGACCAACGTACCATGTAGGAGAAGAATCGACAACTCCGTGACATTGGCCCTCCGCCGTCATGGATGCTCTCACAGGATGTATTACCCGCTGATGTGCCCGTGGTCTGCATCTTATCTCAGGCGCAGACGTGGTGGGTTGGGCCAGGCCGCCCTGTCGGCAGCGAGGAAGCTGTGCCTGGGCGGCTGTTGGGTCGTTGAGTTCCTTGGTTTCATGCAACTCGGGATTTTGATTGCAAATTTAGGGTCGACCTTTCTCGAGGGTGGGACACGACGACTCTCATGCCAATGTTTATTCCCACTGTGACAAATAAGGAATTTTTTTTCCTCTGTGACACATAAGGAAGAGGAGTTCTTCGGCATAAAAGCCGACTTGATGGTCCGCTGAGCTCGTCGGATACCAGCTAGGCAACTCTCTGCTCCACCACCCTCAACGCTCCAAGTAGCGCTAAGCCAGCTCATGGAGGCAGAAGCTCCACACCGGCGCGTCGTTCAGCAACTCTCCGCTCCATGCCAGCTCACCGAGGACTCCATACGGGCACGAGGGGGGGCACGGCGGCACGGGCATTGTGGCTGTTGTGGACGACATCGTGTGGTATCGCTCTTCCCTGCATGCGACCGAATCATCTGATGTCAACGAACGCGTAACCACACCCTGCCGGCAGAAAAAGAAGTCGGCTTCCTGGAGATCGATGAAACAGTGGCTAGTACGTACGGGCCAGCCTCCATCATCAAAGAGAAGTAGAACATGGGAGGCCACAGCCGCATGGGTCCCATTAAGACCAGCGCCGAGGCGACGCCGGCGTACACAGCCGGTTTCTTGCCCGGGCGCAGACCACCATCGTCACGTTCCACTCCTGCTGAAGCATATCCGGGCGGCTCCACTTTGATGAGCAGCGCTGCTGAGATGGGGAAGCGAGCCGCCCTTTATGCTAAAGCATATACCTCCGAGGCTTACGCCGTCTGATGAGCAGGCTTTCGGACATGAAGAAGACACTAGATGCTCTGTCGCGACCAGCCGTAGACTAGTTAAAGGTATCCGTGTCATGGGAATTGATATCCGCCAGCGCCGCCGTAGACTAGTTTTACCTTAGTCCAGTATAGTTTTGAATTAAAAAATGTCTGAAATATAATGAACTTCGATTCGTTCAGTTTATATGAAATCCACCGTGTTTGCACAAATTTCATCCAGTTAGTTCAAATAGTGGATGAAATGTATGAGTACAACGTTGGATTGATGGCCTCCAGTATCAGTGTCCGTGAATAGGTCCCCCATCCGTGGACGGATGCCGGAGCAAATTAGAGGGTCGGCGCTGGAGCTGCTCTAAGGCCCACAATAGCAACACTATCCTCAGAAATACCCTTTGGCTCCCGTATTATATACACCCCATATGGGATTTTTTTAAAATAATTGAACAAAAAGTCAAAATACTTCAAAAGTATATTTAGACTAAACTTGCTTCGTTGCGCACTAGTATACAAATTTTCACAAAAAAAATCAACGTTGACTTCACATCGAAAAAGACAATTTATTTGCTATTATAGGTCACTATTCATGCTATTTTGACCAAAAAATTTCTTTTTTTAAAAGAAGTCAAAGAGAAATTTTCTTTTTGTGGAACTTTTCTCACTAGTACAATGAAATGTCGAGTTTATTTCAAAAAAATCAGAATTTTTTTAATTTTTGTTGAATTGCTATTTTTTTCGATATAAGTTACATATGTACCCAGGAACCAAACGTTACCCTCCCACTATCCTTGTTTAGAATATATATGTACATCATGCCATGATGTCATGTGGATATGTGAGATCGTTGCCACTTGGATGCGACTAACAGCTAGCTAGGTAGGTATTACTTGTTTTTTCGATTAAGTGTGATTACTACTTTCAAATGCTAATCGCATCTTGAATATGATAATTCCGGTGTTGTTGACTCGAGGTTGATGTTACGCTACGCTGAATGACCGAGAAGCATAATGAATTGATGATGCTACATTGTTGGTGTAATAACTAATTACCTTCCAGTGGTGTGTGCCAAAGTCCACCAATCCACATTGCCGATGGCATAAAAAAAGGTAATTCCTACGTTCGTCTGCAGTCTGAACAACAAAATTGATTTGCACGTATAGATCCATTAATTATCAAAGTCCTTACTGAATTTCCTTTCTTGTGACAGATACCACGCTTGAGCATTCAAGAAAAGCATTCACGATAGCACGCTAATAGCATATTTAAAAACATTATCTATTTTACTGTAGTGTGCTATTTTTTTCCTTGCTTGGTGTGCATGAAAAAGGGTAGTTGCTACATTGATCTGCAGTCTGAACAACAAAATTGATTGGCTCGTAGAAACCCATTAACATACTCCTTGTTATTTTACAGATGAACCCTCTCATTATTTACTAGATCAGGATTATTGGCCATCGTCTTCCTCCGTCTGGGGCTTTGGGCTATGGGTTGTCGCTCCCCCTTCCTACGTCTGGAACTTCTTGTGTTTGCAACTGGAAGCCCCAGTATCTTCTGCTAGTTACTCCAGGTTTTTAAAAGCAATCATGCTGATCTAGAGAAGGAACTTGATTCAGGTCATGAGATGGAGGTCCTCGTGGATGGCAATGTAGATGTCAATTACTCTGTGCTAATGGTGAGAATGCACTCTTGCATTTTTTTACTACTCGACGGTCCAGAAACAATGATTTGTATATACAGTTTAATGTATTTCAATTGTCAGAATTTCCAGCCGCCGGGCCAGACTAGAAAAATTCATACATATAAATACTTGCTCTCATATTGATTTCCTAGCATACACGAATGAAGAATTTTATGTCCCTCAAAAAAAGGAAGGTGCACAGTGCATACAGTATTAAAACCATATGAACTGAGATTGCAAACAACCATGCATACGAAGTTTTGAACATAAAGACACTCAATTTGTTACACGCTATCTATTGTGTGACGAAATGTTGAAGCACTTTATTCATGTGGACCTGCCAAGCGGATGCGTCAGGAGCTTCACATCTAGAAGTACTCTCTGCGTATAGTATCTGCACAGTTAATAGAAAAAAGATAGAAACAATATAAACATGGTTCTAGAATGCAATATATATGCTGAAATTTATGAAGAAATATAAAGTTGTGGTCAATTGGACGCGGCAGCAACCCCAGTCTAGGCGTGCAAAGGGAACTTATAGGCAGGACTGCACAGGTCCAAGATGGCGTTTCTAGTCTGCTCTTCGATCCTAGATCGTACAATCTGAGCATCAAGGGCATCTTGAGCTTCATGAGCGCTGTTGTTGTCGCCGGTGCTCGCTGCACACGAGATGTGGTAGTCGACGTTGCACGATAAAGCTCCTTCTGTGAGGCTGCAGATGTAACATGACGTGGAATTCTTATATGCAGACACCTCCACAAAATGGTGTCTGACTGACCCACAATTATAAGTTTATGAAACATGTTATGAGTGCTCATGAAATAATCATCTCCTTGCATATACTACAAAGCTTGATAACGACTTTCCAATGGTCTAGTTCTGGATTACACAAATTTTCTATTGCCAAACTATTCCGATAGTAAATACGTGGGTGCGTTCATAATTAATACATAAGGTGCTTCTGATAAATGAAGCATAAGGAACAAACATTATCTGTTTAGTCCATAATGGTTCCTCGGACAAAAAGATGTCCACTTTTATCGCCCTTAACATTAGTAGCAGGTGAGACAACTATAAATATTCTCACACGCCCGCCAAAGAGATGCATGTTATATTTCATTCCACCATTATCACTAGCCGTCAAATATATTAGTTTGTCGCTTGGAGGTGGTATCACCTGCTGGCTAGTCACTGACAAAACCAAATGTCATAAATTAAAATCTCCGCTACATATATTCATTAAGAGTTAGCTTCCAAAATCATTGAGAATAACACATTGATCTACATTCTCTCTTTAATACCTCATCAGTTTGTGTTCCGACATACAAGACTAGCTTAATAATACACTTGAGTTGTTCAACAAGGTCATGTCCAAACACATTTTATACCAAACATTTATACTTATGTATAAATTTTTTTATCAAAATTTATTCTTAGCTAATATATTTATAACTTTAGATAGTATAATTAACCACTTGACAATGTTTCTACATATGAGAATAATGAATTCTGTTAATAGAATTTAAATATTTATCATTGAAATGTACACTTGCTGGGCAAGGGAAAAATGTATTTGGTAATTGAAGCGACTAGTTTTTTTGAGCCAATCATTTCTAGGCCAATTATCTTACATACAAGAAAAATATTGTAAAATTGTATGCCTTCACTAATTAAATTATAAAGTTACATGAATATAGTATGTGTGTGTGTGTATGAATGTGTATCCTTAAACATAGTGGTAAGATTTCTAATGTGTATGACATAATAAAAATACATTGCTAAGTTTATGATTAAGTATAAGTAAACAGAAAGTTCTAGAGTTTATATGGTATTTACTAGTAGGTTGTCACCAACCCATCGGCATGTTGCTTTACCTGTTTGTTCTAAGTGATGTGTCTTACATGTTACACTGGATCCAGTAACCCGTTTTATATGTGTGTGCTATGCACTTGATAATTACATGACAACGGTTCTACAAATGCACCCGACTTCACTATTTTGCACACATATGATTCGATATTTAATACTTTTCATACAATGAACTAATGCCAATTGAGCCTAAGAAGACACATCTATCGCTCACCATTCGACTGAACTGTGTCGCAAACAGTAGAAAAAACAAAACCGTCCCAAAGAAAATGTACCGTATGCGATGGTTGATACATCAAGCATGATTCCAAAATTAGTTGAATGTGCAATACACGACATCTAGTTCTTTCAGAAGTACTATTTGTGATGTGCCAAACTAACAAAAAGATACCCACAACAAGTTGCATGTGATACAGAGCAAATAGTTTAGTAAGCAAAATTGTGTGGGAAGAATGAAAATAACACAAACGATTCATGCTAACAAGCCGTGTGTCTTATGCCAATCAGCATATACCTTTTTCTTAGATTAATCATTTGCATTGTGAGCCAAACTAACGGGAGTATTTCCGTCGGGTCAATGCAGTTCACCATTACCTGGCGCATAGACTCACACGTGGGTCACCCGGGACCCACCTGTCCGTGTCTAGCATATAAGCAAAAAAAAAATAGAGATATACCTGGGACACCGCCGGACCAACATGTCAGTGGCTTATTTAGTTGGAAAAAGGGGTGGAATATATTGCGTCCCGTGGGGCTAGAACTCGGGACCAACACTAGATTATGCAACGTGCAAACCATCTCAGTAGAGTGCGTCTGTTTGTTTATGGTCATAGACGAGTCTTTTTGACCTGATATTTACCGCCTTACAAAAGGGCCCACGAACCAATGATACTGGAGAGATAGGACACGACGGTGATTACATTATAGAAGGGCCCACAAATTAGTGACACTATAAAGATAGAACGCCGGAGTGCAACACAACAGATTCAGAGATCGAGAGATTCAGAGGTTTTGATAAAACTGAATAACCATGTTCTTATATTTGTTCAACAATTAACAGAGCTAACGGACATAGTAACATTACACTAATACTCTATTTTAATTAGCGCGACATTAGATGGCCGGCCAGTGGCGGCAGCGTCAACAAATGGAAGATTACTTGTCTTCATCATCCGAAAGGATGATGGTGCCGCCATCGTCATTGTTGTGGTCTTCATCATTGGAGGAGGATAGGACGACGACGTCCGGTCCCACTCCTTCCACCTCGACGACGGCCGCTGCACGTAGAGTAGTGCTACTTGTTATCCGCGTTGGTATTTCCCCGAAGGAGAGAGGATGATGCAGCACAGGAGAGGTAAGTATTTCCCTGAATTATGAAACAAATGTTATGAATCCAGTAGGAGAACCAAGCAACACTATGTAGACTGCACCTATGCACAAACAGCAAATACTTGCAACCCAACACATAGAGGATCCCTCGACGATATTGAGATTTGATAAATAGATAGATTGATAGATGCCAATAAAATAAAAGCAAATAGAACTCAGCAAGGTATTTTTGTAGATCTGAAAATAATATTATAGGAAATAGACCCGGGGGCCGTAGATTTCACTAGTGGCTTCTCCTAAGAAAATAGCATACAATGGGTAAATAAATTACTTTTGGGCAATTGATAGAAAAGCAAATAATTATGACGATATCCAAGACAATGATCATATGCATATGCATCATTGTCCAAGATTAGTAGAGCGAAACAATTCTGCATCTACTAGTATTACTGCACACATCGACCGCTATCCAGCATGCATCTAGTGTATTAATTTATGGGAAAACAGAGTAATACAATAAGAACGATGACATGATGTAGACAAGGAAATCTCATGTATGAACAAACCTCATCTTGTTATCCTTAATAGCAACGATACATGCGTGTCATGTCTCCTCCTGTCACTGAGATTGAGCACCGCAAGATCGAAACCATCAAGATAGATCAATCTAGTTGGTCAAACCAAACCAATAAATTGGAGAAGAAATACGAGGGTACAACAATCATGCATAAAAGAGTTATATGAAATAGATTTCAAAGAACATCGAGGAGAACATTGTATTGATGATCAAAAAGAGAGAGAGAGAGAGAGAGAGAGAGAGAGAGCCATCTAGCTACTAACTACGGACCCGTAGTTCTATGCTAAACTACTCATGTTTCCTCGACTACCCTTGGGTTTTTGCGGATTTTAGAGGATTTAGAGAGTCTGAGGTAGGTAAGGGAGGTGCCCGTGGGCTCCACTAAGACCAGACCAAGACCTTTATAAATACTTCATCTATATTCGCAATATTTAGATTGCATTATCATATTCTTGCTTGTTCTACGATTGCGTGCAGGAATAGACCTTCGTGGGTCAGGCTGATCGTGCCTCCAGCATCATCAGTAACCTCAGGAGATCGGTTTAGCGATTGCTATGGCGCAACGTTGTGCACGTTTGTAGTCAGATCGTCAAAGTCGGCTTCACCAAATCGATAGTTATCATCTCATCGAAAGATCTGCCTCTCACGTAATTTACTTCCTAGATGAAACGACTAATGTGCCCCATGCCCTAGCAGATCTAGGAATGATATTCTAACCAGTGATTGTATTATAAGTGTGTGTGGAGGAGCATATAATGGAGCAGTAATAGGTGCAAACTATCAACTACTTCCAGTAAGTCCCATACTGTGTGTTTAAGCATGTGTTATGCTGAACTGAGTGTGTAACTGTGTATAGGCAGTCCAGGCTGTCTCAAAATAGTTGTATGAGCACTTTCAGTATAAAAAGGAGGTATAGGCAATGTAGCACAAACTCCTAAAATAGTTCTTTTTGACTCAAAGGCACCATGCAAATTTGTTGTAACAGCAGGGACATAAGTAACTCCACTGGACACAAGTGTAATTGGAACTTGCTGAATAAGAGATGTTATACCAGTTCAGTAGTTGTTGGAGGTGGCATAGCTTCAGGCTTTTCTGTGGATATATTCTGCAGAAAAATCAGCTTCAGATTCTTCTGGATATCATTGTTCATGTCCACCAGATTCTGTTCTGCCTTGGCCACGGTCACCATCTCAGAACGTAAATGTTGTTCTTCTGTGTTTAATGCCTTGAGCTCAGTTAGTCACCATGCCGTAGTTCGTTCACCTCTCCCTCCAATGTATCCACGATGATTCGTACATTGGCGTGTGTGTCTGCTATCAGCAGATCCAAGTCAGTGAGAGAGATGGGCTATCAATGTCGTCCCAACTAGCTTCAATCTGACCTCAAATCCCAGAGAACGCGAAGAGCTAACAGCAATTTTACAGCAATGCCAATCCGTAGTACAGACACGAACCCAACGCTACAGTGGCACACTGATCAACGTCACTCATAGATGTGTGCCTGAATGAAAATTTTCTGCCGCCACACGCCACCAGTAATATCATCCATGCCATCGCCGCTGTGGACAAAGGAGAGATGGGCGAGATTTTACGAGAATCCAACCTTACTTTCCTCGACCTATTTCAAGAATCTTTCCCTGCTTCAGGAGGTGACAGGGTTCTTCAGAACATGCGGATATTTGGGTCGTGAAAGCTAGGCAGATGCACGCGGCGCCATTATTTGTGCATATACATCCCTCCCGATCCATTCAAGTTTGTGGACGGTGGATTCAGCTTTCTTTCTTGATCAATAAGCATGTATGTAGACTTCCTTACAAAAACATGACGTGTTATTTCGTATACGGACAGGTAAAAGATGGGCAAAGTTATCTTTTTTGCGAATATAAAGATAGAGTGATAGACTGGTGAAGCTTATTTGGTTTCAGGGATAGATTCGTAAAGCTAATTAGACTGGAAAATAATTAGGGATAGGGTACGTCCCATACTCGGACTCTTCTCTTTATATACAAGTATAGAAGGCATCGGACTGTTTGCCGGTTTCTGCATAAAGCTATTCGAGGAGGGATCCAATCGGCAATGGCGACGCGGATGCTGCGATCTGCCGTTACTGACCTCGCGCTCCGGAGATCGGCAAGCCTGAGGCTTCCGGCTCGCGCCCCCTTGAGCCCGGCGTCGACTGTATCCTTCAGCAGCAACACCGCCGGCGGCCGGGTACGATAACGTGCATCACAAATTACTTATTAGAGATTTTCCCATGATGTATCCTATTAGAGTATGTGGCTGACTAGAAGTAGATGTAGGAGGAGTGCCCTAATCACCTTCCTTGATCGCTCACTACAGGTATATTTACTACAAGCCACCTGATGTAGCTGTAGGGAACAGATCATACATAATGCAAACATTGATTGAATAAAGGTGTTGTGTGCATGATATGGTATCTTCATGTTATAAATCATATTAGAAACCTAGGAATAAATTACCTCATTCTCTACTCAGTAACCCATCAGATCTAGCATGTTATGGGTTCCGGTTCTACTCATGGTTTCACATCAATTGTGACCAGGACAACCATTTTAAACCATGAAACATAAGTACAACATACATAGTTTGATTATGCCCCCTATGATTTCTTTTATAGCAGAAGTAGATCTTATGCATGTTGGGGGCATCAAAATTAATTTGTTAGTGTCTACGTGTACATGCAGTTCGAGAAGCATCATATTGATGAGAACAATGACGAGTCACTTGCAGCACGGAGGCGACGCAAACAAGAAAGGTTTGCAACCTTATTAATTAAATGTCTTATGGCTAAGCTCACTAATCAAGAAAAAAATTGCCGGTAGTTTGATCGACTAATTCACTTGGTCGCATGTGCCTTGCTCAGAAAAGTCTCCAGAAGCCGGGCTGGTGATTACGGTGATTCTTTTTGGGTGATGGACGGGCTTTGGGACTATGTCAGGGCTTCCAGAGGATCTTCCACCAGACAAGACTCTACTACGAACTCCTCCTCCTCCTCGTCCACCTCTGCCCTGAGAGAACCGGGTGTGTCCTCGCCATCATTGGAGGACCTCAAGGGAAGCTCCTGGTCGTGGGGCTTGGGAGATTCCTCTTACTCGGGAGGAGGGGACTCCTTCGGAGGAGGGGACTTCTTTGGAGACTAGCTACCTGCTGCATACTTTGTCCCGTGATTCTTAACATGATTTTCTCCGTTTAATTCATAGGATTGTAAACCATGTGAACTTTCCTTTCTAGTGATTCCATTGTGCGATATTTTATAAGAAAACCCAACGATTCCTCGTATGTTGCTGTGACATCTTCTTACATTTTAAATGGTGAAACGGAATGTGCCAAAGTAAAATACTCCCTCCATTTTTATATACAAGGCCACTATGGAATATACGTTTTGCATCTATATAAGGCCACCAACAGTAATCGAAGCAAAATAAATAATATTTTCTCGTACTAGCAACTTGTTTAATAGTTGCATGCAAGCAGTGATAATGACAGTCAACTACTTCCTCCACTCAGTTTTCTTGCATGCATGTGGGGTATTAATGATCCCAGTAAACGAAAAGAAAAGTTGACTTGCAAAGCAAGCATTAAATTTTATATTGGTATCTGTAATTTGAGTTTGTGGCCTTGTATGTAAAAATGGAGGGAGTAGTATGAAAAACCCTATGAAAACAAGAAAAATAGTTGTAAAAGCAAACAAATGTCTTCTGAGGTGAAACTTGTTTTCGAAAGAAGAATAATCCCTGGACTCTACATCGATTGCTCGTATGGAGAGATTGTGGGGGAGACAAGGCCTTTGGACTGGTTGAATTTTGACAATTTTCCAGACTATATGTTTTTTTGGCGTACAAATATGATAGATGGAGTGTTTCCTTTTCTACATTTATTTTTCGGTGAATGTTACCCAGCCGACGTTCGCTTGGGAGGGGGTGGCAAGTGGACGCCATCTGATGGTAGTTCTATTTTCACATTGACTGATGGGATTGTGCTGTACGTCATTCCAGTTCACTTGGTTAAATACGTGCTGCCAAAACAAAAACAAAACTACATGCTGCCTCGCCAGAATGTATTTCATGTATACATTATACCCAGGAAATAAGTTTTCTTTCCTTTTTATTACGAAATAGAATGTATTGTTAGAAAAAATGTACTGTTGAAAATTAAAGGGACAATGTATGTAAATAAAAGAACGGAATAAAACAAGTCATCATGCAATATACATGTAGAAAAACCAGGTAAATTTTTTAATAAACTTATAAACTGGCATAGTGGGAGTGCCAAAACAAACAAACACAAAGCTTCGTATGTTTTTTTTATGGTAGTCCATTATGGCTAGCTTTATTGAAATTAAAACCTGGTCATATCGTTCATGAGCTTACTGACAACAAACTCAGGGGGCTGATCCAACCAACTGAAAGAAAGTTTATGACAATAACTATGATTCGCTAGCAGATGAGCTGCTCGATTAGCTGAACGAAAACAATGCTTAAAATGACCTTACCAATCAATGTAACTGCATCTACACACTCCGCGATGATTTATCACTTGGATAGAATCATATTCCGCCTTGAGTCCATGAAAGCCAAGGGAATAATTGTATTCATGTTAGAAATCATATTTGAAACCTTGCAATAAATTATCTTGTTCTCTACTCAGTAACCCATCGCATCTAGCATGTTATGAGTTGCGGTTCTACTCATGGTTTCACATCAATTGTGACCGCCAACTGTTTTAAACCATGAAACATAAGTACAACATGTAGAAGCTATTTCTATTTTGTCAGCCGTTGCTATAATATAATGCTTTCATCTTTAATTGTTGCTTAATATCTAAAGAGAAAACAATCAAGAAGCATGGTAATGTAATGGAAAGCCAAACTATATAAAATATACATTTTAAAATACATAAACAGAATGCACTATGTATAATTCATGCATATAACATAGTAAAACGTGGTTAAACCAGCAGAAAATTATCTTTGCATATCATATATCTATTGGAAGTAGTCAAATACATATCATATATTTAATGGAAGTAGTCAAATACAAACCATACCTTTAGTCAGATTTGCAAAGTGCCAGGTAATGCAGAAAAGTAGTCAGATTTGTAAAGTGCCAGGTAAGCTATCTACCCTTTCCTTTGATCCAACATATAAAGTGAAATTGGCATCTATAGCTTACAAGAAATCCGCATCAATACCTTGGGATTGGGAGGAGTTGGATTTGAGATGATGAAGTCAAATACCCTCCACCGGATCCGGTAGGAGAAGTCCATGAGGAAGTGAATGGGACAACTTCGGGATCCAGCGAAGGTGAAAAGAGCGTTGTGGGGGAAGTGAAAGAAGAGCTCACGATGGCTGGTGGCAGTTCTGCCACTTTCACTCTACCTGCCTCCCTATACTAATCGACGGTGGGGGAACACACAACGCGGAGCGCCATGGAGATTAGCAAGACAACGTTGTTGGCGCCATTGCGGTCCGGCAATAGCCGTGGCACATGGGGAGGCCAGGAGGGGTCGTCGTGCGTGGGGCGGTGGCAACCATCATGTAAGGAGCTGTCGGTCGTTTGAGGGGTGTGGAGATGGCATGCATGGGGCGGCGGCAGATAAGAGGAGCGGTCAGCAGCAACCAGCGCATAAGTAGTGGCCGACGGCAGTAGGTGACAGGTGGTGTGTGTCATGTGCATAGGGTGACGAAGGGGTATGAAGCAATTAGTTGCTGATTGGTGGGATTAGTTGTTGGTTAGTGCGCTCAACATGGTTTATGCTCAAAGTTGAGAGGACTTTGGCCTTTAGATCTCATGGTTAGATGGATTATACATAGTTTGGATATGCTCCCTCTGATGCTTTTATTGCCCTTCTTATGCATGTTTTACTTTTCCGGGACTAATCTTCTGTATGTTCATTAACTATATTTTGACGGCATCAAAATTAATTTCTTAGCATCTATGTGTACATACAGTTCAAGAAGTATCATATTGATGAGAACGACAACGAGTCACCTGCAGCACGGAGGCGACACAAACAAGAAAGTCACCTGCAGCACGGAGGCGACACAAACAAGAAAGGTTAGCAAGCTCATTCATTAATGTCTTATGGCTAAGCTCGCTAATCAAGAAAAAATGCAGGTATTTTGATTGAGTAATTCACTTGGTCAGACATGTCATCTCCACAAGGCGGGACTGGTGATTATGGTGATGCCTTTTGGGTGATGGACCTGCTTTGGGACTACGTCAGGTCTCCCAGAGGATCTTCCACCGGACAAGACTCTACTATAAAGTATAAACTCCAGCTCCACCCACGCAGCGACAGATTCGGATGTGTACTCGCCATCATTATGATTTGCAAAACGCAGCACACATCCACCCAGATTGACACCTCCAGAATGCACGAGCTTAACATTTTTAGTTACTCAACTATGATAAAGCTTACTGTAGTGGACTTGTTAGTCACAACTAACATCGATCGTCTGAAAATAATTAGTGTTGTACTGACTGCAGAGCAGAGCAGAGCAACTTAGTCATCAACATGCTAATCTCGCCTTGCTGAATTAATTAACAATTGTGGTTGCTGGACTGGCGAATCGTTAGACTAATCAAGTGAATCTCTTCCCTCTCAACTGAATTCCTTTATTTTTTTCGAAAAGAACAACACCATGAGCTTGCTAGTGTCACGTCGCTAGTCATGAACAACAACCTGAACTTGCAGCTACACTTGCTGGTCTCACTACTGCAGAGCAGAGCCGTCTTAGTCACCAATCTGAAATGACAATTTTGGTTGCAGGATCGGCTAATTGTTAGATTAACTAAATCTTAGTATCCCTCACAACTGAATCCCTGATTGCTTTTGCGAAGAACAACATGGGTGTAACTGTAGGTAAAAATGCAACTTTAACTCTGCTCTCTTTCCTGTTAGCTCACGGAAATGTTGGTTCTTCTTCTGAATAAATGAATGAAGGAAGGAAGGAAGTTTTTCGGTGCGAATACGATCGCAGGACCATCAGCAAATGAAGGGAGACACTTCATGCCAGCAAGTTTGCTTAATTTAGAGTCAGACAGTTCAGGTCCAAAGTGAACGCCATCTGTCCATGGCACCATTACATAGTTGAGGCCTCAGGGACGAGTGGTGTTTTCTTCTGAACCCAGTTCCATGGGTGTAAACTGAGCATACATTCAGTCTCCATCCATACGATCCAACCAGCATGTATGTACAACCGTTGCACTTGCAAACAAGCAAGATGTCAACTTCAACAGCATCGCCCAGTTCATTCAGAATATTGGTTGTGACCGTTCTCAACAAATATTGTTCGTGAATACCAATACATAGTGATGAAACAGGCAAATACTGGTCGTCACCATTCTCGACAAAGAATAGATCATATCATAAAAATGTAAAAGGAGAACTCAACCTAAACTAGCTAACAACGGTGGTGTCTGCTCTCTGCACTGATCCAGCAAAGATGCGCAGAGAACATTACCCAGAGTGAAAGGCACGTCCATAAGGTTCAGCACAACGTATGTGGTAAGGACTCCTGGCATCCGAGAAAGTTTCAGCAAGCCAAATGGCTTCGAGCCTTGGTCCCATTCTCAGGTTGGATTACTTAGATCACTAGTCGAATTGCTGCACCTGATCTTGGCATGATACTTTCGACAGGACTAACCTGTTCTCATCCACAACCACTTGGCAATGTAAAACAAAAATGCTGGGTTTTCAAATCAGTTACTATCACAGACACGCTACACTGTCATCTCCCCACTCATTAAGGATAGCCAACACTAACGGCTGCTACAACTAAGTGAATTAGGTCAAGACACCATGTCATCTCCCCACTTGTCTCTGCAGGATATGCAACAACACAGATGTTAGCCTTTGGTTGGCTCCATTGCCATCAAGGGCCTGCACTGCAATCACGCATGCAATCAGATGTAACCAAGTTGTAAATCTATAGGGCCCGCTGGCTAGTTTAATTCCCTTCCACCTGCTCACATCAAGAATTAAAGTATGTGAGATACATATACGATTATGCATTCATACAATTAAGCTATACAACATATGTGTAGCTATCATCGAGTATACAGTAGTGCAGAGCTGGTAAATTATTTTTCCAAATCATCCATGCTATCGGATGAATGAACAACCAAAACAATAATTACATAACAGCCAGTCAATCAGTAGGTAATACCAACACATAACTAATAGTTGTATCGATCAGCTCACTTTCTTTCAAAGTATTTTCACACATTAGCGAGGGATTAAACAATTTCTCAACAACAACATTAGAGATACTGGATAGAAGAATAAAACTAGCTCCGAGGTTTCAAACATGCCTAATGAGTTAAACATTTGACATCTGATTTTCCAGTTACTCATTTAGCATTTTATATGAATGATAACATATATTAAACAGTACAGTCGCTATAATCATCTATCTAGTAAAGGTATTCGAGAATCCACAAACAAAATATAGCAAGATTAGATCACTCATACAATATGAGGACTAGGAATGAACAATCACCTGGTGCATAGAAACTCCTGAAAGAATGACAGTAAGTAATAGTATTGCGTGCTTCGCAAAGCTTCCTAGATTGCATAGACTCTAGTCGAACCATATAGACACTCCCGTTCATATATAAAAATATCCCATCGGTATCCTCAACATATCCTACTATAAATTTCAGCCAGGTCTTCTGTCCCTCAACCCGAGGAGTGGTCCCAAGAATGTTAGGCATCTCAATGGTCTTCCACAACATCCATGTGGATACACCGTGGCAATTCACATTCCTCTGCCACATCTGAATGTTATTGTAATGGTGAGACATCATGGCAAGACCAACTGCGCCATCCTCTGCCTGGATGATCTGATGGTTGCCCGAATGATACATACGGGGAGGCCCCTCGAGCACATCAAGGATTTGCCTTTCCAAATCAAACCAAAGTATACCCTTCATCACATACTTAAACGACCAGTAAAGTACATTACCAACAAGGGTGCTAAAATAATCGTCAAAACAACCATGATATTGAAACTCTGTTGAGATGAGATCGGCCCATGTGTCGGTCTCATAAGAATAAACAGAGGTGAGAGGTCGACCTTTCTTAGCACACACAAGCAGCAAGACCACCTTAAAGGGGGTGGAGTGGCAATCGCCATGCACGTGGCCCGGTTCGCGGGAAGCACATAACACCGCCCCATTGATGTACCTCCCCTTGAACTCGGGTGGTATTAGCAAACGATGCTGGTTGCTGGTGGTGTGGTTGCACACGAGGACATCCGCACTCTCCCGGTATATGATGAGGAAGCGGCCATGGCGGCAACTGAGCAAGTGGGCCCCTTTGTCGAGGTACGGAGGAGGGATGCGGTCCGATGCGGGCAGGATAGGAGTAAACTTGAGCTTATCACCGGGATGATGTAAGAAGGCGCCGAGGAGGGGCGGCTCCTGATGGTGCGCGTGGAAGCGGCGGAGGAATCCGTGGTAGGTGACGAGGCCCCGCCAGCGCTTGGAGACAGCGTAGGCGCGCGGGAGGGAGGACGGCATAGGAGGGAGACGGAGGAGGATCTCCCCCAGCAGGTCGTCATCTTCCAGCGCCGCCGGGGACCTACCGCGGTGGGGAATCATTGCTCGCCACCGGGCGTGAGTAGATGTGGGGATGGAGGCGTCGATGTAGGGTTGAATCGTAGTGGGTTTTCTTCGCTCGCACGCATGGAGCACGGCAGCATATTTGGGCCTGGATTGTTCGTCCCCTGTCTGGATTTTTTTTAGATAACTATTCTACTGGGCCATAAGCAAACCCAAACATAAACAACAAATGTGTTCTCATGGATGTTGGATTACTACAAGTTTGAATCAGCTGCGTAAGGCAGAGAGCCATCTATATCCTATTCTGGAAACAGCTGCAGAGGTTCAAAACTGTGCATCTCTCTTTCTTTAAAACAGCGTAGCAAACATACACACACAGCTGCCACAACCAAATGAATCACCCCCAAAAACATGGTCTTTGCTTTACTCCTTGATACACTGTTTTACTCCCAATAAGCAACAGAGAATGTTTTTGGGTGTGAATAATTTGGTTGTAGCAGAGACCATGAGCTACACCAAAAAATGTCGATTTCTTCAGAAATTTCAGTCTTCAGAGTTTCAGAGCTTCAACTGAAGATGACAAGGTACAAAACAGAACCGGGCTTCTCTTCCATCCAGGTGAATGCTAAATCTGTTAGAGCTTCAACTGTCACAAAACACTACGACGCGATACCACTGTCATCTCCCCCACTGAATTTCATTCCTAATGGCAGCTACGACCGAATCCAAATGTATGAATCATGCCCAAACACCTGTCATGGATAAGCATACAAGATTCACTCACCTCTCATCATGTTTGCAACATACTCTTAATCGTTTTCTCAACACACACAAAACTTGTTGCCAATAATACGAAGTACACAACATATCATGATTTTTCTCATCATGTAGAAATGATTTAATTTTTAATGACAAAAATACTTCTCCTCTACAGGTTATTTTCCGTTGTACCCACTTGCTTCGTATGTGGTCTATGCTACAATGACCGGAGCACCAACTGTTGTTCAAGGCGGTGTGCACGCGGTTGGAGCAGGCAGCTATTGATGTTTTTTCCCAACATGGGTGGCATCATAACATCCGAATCGATATACCTCCATTTTTGGCATAGGCATAGTGTCGGTCTATAGGACTCTAATGTTGCTGACTTGTCATTTTTGTTAATTTTACTTTTGCCAGAATTTTGTTGTTTGGCTGTGTGCATCCTAATTATGCAGAGGCCAGGTGGTACTCATAATGTTTTGTATCCGCTTGATGCTAAATTTTGAGATAATAAAAGCACCCTTTATCAAAAAAAATCATGATTTTTCACTTCCCATGTAGAATAGAATTGACAACTACTCCCTCTGTAGACTAATATAGGAGCGTTTAGGTCACTATTTTAGTATTCTAAACGCTCTTATATTAGTTTACGGAGGGAGTATCTTATAAGACTAGCACCTTCATGCCAGTACAGTTTGAAACATTGAGTAGTACTGCAGGATTCATATTGAGATAACCATCAACTGAAGATGGCTGCAATAAATATCAGTGCAAGAGCAGCTAGAGAACTTCCATATAGTGGTGCCGCTAGTAAGTTAATTGTCCAGATCATGCATGCTAGTGGAAGCACTAGCTGGAAAAAAGAACAAACTTCTTTTTTCGAGAATGAAAGAATGAACTTGGATATGTGGGATGCGGAGGACTTAATAGAAAATGCAGAATTTAACAGATCACTACGATATGCAAAATGCAGCACATATCCATCAACATGACACCTCCAGAATGAGCGGGCTTAACGTTGTTAGCTACTCAACTCTGATAAAGCTTTCTGTCTTGGACTTGGCAGCTACAATTGATTGTGGATCGTCTGAAAATAATTAGTGTTGTATAGACTACCGAGCAGAGACGAGTTAGCCATGAGCCTGCTAATCTCACGTCATTCAATTGATTAACAGTTGTGGTTGCAGGATCAGTGAATCATTAGATCAATCAACAGTTCTCTTCCCTCTGAACTGAATCCCTGATTGATTTCACGGACAACACCATGGGTCTAAGTGTAGCTGCAAGTAAACATGCAACTTCCACTTTGCTCTCTTCTTTCTTGTGAGATCATGGCAATGTCGGTTATTCATCTTAATGAATGAATGGGTGGATGATGTGTTTTCATGTGAACTCGATCGCAGGACTGTCGGCAAAGGAAGGGGCACACTTCATGCCTTCGAGTGTGCTTCAGAGTCAAATGCACGAGGCCAAGGCTGGCGCCGTCGTCTCTGTTGTGGCAGCATTACACGGTTCAGGCCTCGGGGACGAGCGTTTTTTTTTTCGAATCCAGTTTCATGGGTGTAGACTCAACAAAAATTAATTTCACACCCATATAATAGCAGAAAATTCAACCTAAATTCATAATAAATTTCTATGAATTTCAGAGAAATTCACTATGAATTTAGGTCAAATTCCCTGTATAGGGGCATCTATTTTTACTTTGAGAGGAGCTCAATAAGGCAGAGAGAGACGGGCTTATAAACAGGTGTGAGCGCCCTTCGGTTGGGGAGCTGGGAATAAACTCTGAGCGCAACGAGGACAAACCCTTTAGTCCCGGTTGGTGGCATGAACCGAGACTAAAGGGGAGCCTTTGGTCCCGGTTCATGCCACCAACCGGGACCAATGGTGGTGGGCCAGGAGCGAGGCCCATTGGTCCCGGTTCGTCCCACCAACCGGGACCAAAAGGTCCAGACGAACCGGGACCAATGGCCCACGTGGCCCGGGTGGCCCCCTGGGCTCACGAGCCGGGTCAAATGCACCCATTGGTCCCAATTCTGGACTGAACCGGGACTAATGGGCTTACCCGGCCTGAACCTTTGCCCCCTTTTCTACTAGTGATTTGATCCAACCATCATGTAGAACCGTAAGATTTGTTTGTGCAAACAATCAAGATGCCAACTTCAACAACATTACTGTCACAGCCCTAGAATTTGCTTGTCATTAGTTGCATTAAGGCATTCATGTCATCATGTTTAAATTTCTCAGAAAGTTGAAATGGGGATGACAAGCCCTAGCACCAAAAATTAAATCAAATAGGGTCAGCCATAAGCCTTTTCAATAAACCCAAAATGCCTTTAGAAATGTTCATTATTTTTAGAAAAGGTTAAAACCTCTGACAAAAATGATGCACATGTTTCAAGGTCATTCATGGATTTTTGAATTAAAACATATCATATTTGAATTTGGGCATTTAAAACACTATAAATAATTTAAATGCTCAAATAGTGCTGAATTTAAATGTGGACCACTGGAATAATCCATAGAGTGTCCACAAATTATTGCAGCATTTTACAAAATACTTTAGTATTTTTACTAAAGCCAAAACAACAGCAGAAAAATAGAAAACAGAAACAAATAAAGGGGCAAGGCCACTGGGCCACTTACCTGGACCTACCTGGCCCAACTCCAGCTGGCGGCCCAGCCCATAAGGCAAAGCGGCTGTCTTCAACCTCTGCCAGTAGGCAGAGGTGTGTCGACGCGCGCGCGATCGCCGTGGCCAGCTCCCTGCCTGCTTCCTCCTTCCCCGAACCCATTTGAGCGCCACGGAGACGCCCAGCACCGCGCTGCACCTCTCCCCTCTCTCCCCCGGACCCCTTCCCCTCCTCTGCTCTCCGTGTGGCACCACCGAACACACCCGCCGCCGCCGACGAGAACCACCACGGCCACAGCTACCCCCTCGCCCCTCTATTGTGCCCACGAGCTCCGCGCCGTCTTCCTCGCCCTCCCCACCGAGCCACGCCCTGCCGGGAGCCCTGCAAAGCCGTCCTCGACGCCATCTTCGTCCTCTGCACCGACGGCCGCCGTTGCTCGATTCGCCGCCCACTGAGCATCCCTGGCCTCGCCCTCGCGCTCGTTGGACTCGCGGTGAGTCGCTGCCCCGTTCCCCCCTTCCTCCCATGTCGTTTGATCGCCCTAGCCGCTGTTTCCGCCGGACCAGAGAGCTCACCGCTGCCCAGCCATGTCGCCGCCGTGGACACCGTCACCTATAGCCGCAACCGAGCGCACCACCATGCTCAGCGAGTCCGCAGGACTCCGTAGCAACCTGCAGCTCGTCCTCCCGTGCACCAGAACGCTGTGTCCGAGCGTGCCCGTACTCCGGCCGCCGCGGAAGTGCTCGCTGCCGTCAACTCCGGCCATCCTAGCTGCTGCTGCTACCACCACTAGATGCGCGAGAGCGCCAGCAATCCGTAGGAGCAAACCCCGCCTCAAACCGTGGGCTGTAGCGATATCCCGACGATCTCCGCCGCGCGAAATGGTCGACGCCGGCGAAACTCCGGCGAGCCGACGTGGCCCACTTAGTTAACACTAATGACGCCATTAGCTAATCACTGTGCCACTGACGGATGGGCCCCACGCGCTAATTAATCCCAGGATTTATTCCCTGTTTAACTTAGACTAAACCACCGGGCCCACACGTCAGGTTGACTTCGCTGACGTGGCTGTTGACTGGACCCACTGGTCAGTTTGACCTGGGCTGATCCGTTGACCGCTGACGTCACAGTGATGCAGTGCTGATGCAGTTAATTATTTTCTGGATTTATTCTTATTCAGGAAATTTCAGAAAGTAATGCTAACTTAAAAAATTCATAGTAATTCAACCGTAACTCCAAATCAAACAAATTATATATGAAAAATTATCAAAAAAAATGCAACCTATCCATCTGTACCATTTTCATGCATGACAAACTAAGTTATACCTGCTGTATACCTGAAAACATGCTAATGGCATTTAAATACCACATGTGGAGTTTGAATTTGAACCATTGGTTCAAACCAACTTCATTTAATATGGTTGCTAGTTGCATTAGCTCAATCAACAGCATATTGCCATGACATTATCATGCTTCATAATTGTGGCATTGCATTGATTGTGTTCCTCTTTGTTTGCCGGTATTTGTCCCCTCTCGATAAATGTGTTTCGACGATGAGTTCGATGACACCGATGAAGAACTATAATATCTTCAGAAGTGCCAGGCAAGCAAAACCCCCTTGTTCATTCCGATACAATCCCACTCTCTCGCTCCTGCTCTCTTTTACTGCATTAGGACAACAACGATTCAACTGTTACATGCTGCGGTAGTTGAACCCCTTATCCTCTGCATGACCTGTCATTGCCACAGTAAATAGATGAAACCCACTAGTATGAGTAGGAGTTGTTTGAGCCCTGATGTGCCTACTCATTCATGTTTGTTGTCATGCCTGCTACTGCTTAGAGTTGAGTCGGGTCTGATTCATCGGGGATGAATTGGAATGGTGATGAACATGTCCTACTGTGTGTGAGCTAAGTGTGTGAACACGATTTGGTAAAGGTAGCGGTGAGAGGCCATGTAGGAGTACATGGTGGGTTGTCTCATTGAAACCGTCCTTAGGAACTGAGTTCTGTGTTTGTGATCCATGAAACAGTTACTACCACACGTTGGGCCCTGAAATATGACCCCGCTCGACTTACTGACCCCTCTCGTTCTCTGTCCAGGAGTTGCAAGTAGTTTCAAGTGTTTGTAGTATGCTGGGGGCCGCATGCAGCGCTGACCATAGGGGTGGGCTGTGTTGCGGTAGGCACGTGGCACGGTGTACCGATTCACCCGTCTGGTGTCTCGGGAACCCTGCACACATTGTTTGGGGCCGTTGAGGACACCCCGGCCGGATCTTCTTGCGGATGGAACCCGAATAGGCGATAAACCTGGACTAGAGACTTGTGTGGTTGGTCAGGTCGTGGTCTACACCCACGTCGGCTTTCGCTTGAAGTCTGCCGAGCACATGTCGTGTGCAGACGCTAAGTGGTGGAAACATGTGTGAAGAAGTACACCCCTGCAGGGTTATAAATGATCTATTCGAATAGCCGTGTCCGCGGTAATGGACTTTTGGGTTGCCTATAACAGTTCATAGACAAGTGAAAGTGGATACTCTAAAACTCGCAAGATAAGCGTGAGTGCTATGGATGGCCTTCTCGTAGGGAGACGGAAGTGGATCCATAGTGGTGTATTGATATGGTGAATATGTGGACTCGTGTGCGCCACCTCAAAAGAGTTGCTTGCAGTCGTAGTTCAGGTTAGCCACTGAGTCAAAGCTGGCTTGCTGCAGTTAAACTCCACTACCCCCTTTGTTGATACTGATGCATATGTAGATAGTTCTGATGTAAATATTGCCGGGTACATTTGTACTCACGTTTGCCTATCTTATGTTTTGCAGAGAGACGTTAGTCTCGCTAGTAGTTCCGTGTGGACTTCGACGTTTAGCTTGTTACCTCAGCTACGATCTTTTTCCCTCGGTAGGATCTGGTAGATAGTCAGGCTTCTCAGCCTTCTTCATTTGTAGTTGTCTGTACTCAGGCAAGTTAAGCTTCCGCATGTGCTTGTTGCTTGTATGCTCTGTGTGTTGGGTCATGAGACCCATGTTTGTAATATCTCGCTCCTCGGAGCCTAATAAATACTTTGAGTCGTAGAGTTATGTTGTGATGCCATGTTGTATTTACACATATCGAGCATATTGTGTGTATGATTGAAATGCTTGGTATGTGTGGGATCCGACAATCTAGTTGTTTATCCTTGGCAGCCTATCATATGGGGAAATGTAGTCTAGTGCTTCTGAGCGATAGTAGTCCGCTACAGCCCGGTTCACCGGAGTCCTGCTAGCCCAGCACTACTGCTCGGAACACTTGACTGCCCGGCATGTGTTTCACTTCGTTCCTATGTCTGTCCCTTCGGGGAAATGTCACGCGGTGATATCCGGAGTCCTGCCTAGCCTGCTACAGCCCGGGTTACCGGAGTCCTGTTAGCCCAGTGCTACAGCCTGGATTCACACGTTGATGACCGACATGCTCGATGTGATTCATGTATGCATGTCCTCATGGGTTAGTGCCGCTTTGGGTTCACGACTAGCCATGTCGGCCCGGGTTCTCTGTCATATGGATGCTAGCGACACTATCATATACGTGAGCCAAAAGGCGCAAACGATCCCGGGCCATGGTAAGGCGACACCCGTGGGAATACCGTGCGTGAGGCCGCAAAGTGATATGAGGTGTTACAGGCTAGATCGGTGTGACTTAGAATCGGGGTCCTGACAGCGTTGGTATCAGAGCCTGACTTCCTGTAGGATTACCAAGCCAAACTGGTCGAAGTTGAGTCTAGAAATGCTTTAGTTATATAAGGGAATTGATTGTGGAAGGGAACGTAAGGCTCTTTTTACTCCTTATACCTCATGCCCTCTGATCTGAGTCATCCTTTTCCTTTCTATGGGGATTAAGAACTAGGCCTTCTCATCTATCTATCAGGATGACGAGTTACTATGATAGAGACTTATAGGATTGAAGTATTCAAGCCTCTGTTCAGTTTCTACTACTTCCAGGTGTTCTTAGTTGATCTCAGAACATTGATATTGTGATGTTGAGTGGTTATGCCACCATTTTGCAGGATGTCTCAAATCATTTTGAGCATTTACAGCCGTTATGCTGTCCGAGTCATCCCAGGTTTCTAAATAGTCTGATGCATTTGTAAATCCCTTCCTCCCGTTCTCGATGTTCCTTTGGGCCAGATTAAGCACACTACACGGTCTGTGAGGTACTCCGTTGCCTCGGCGTATATGTTGGAGCTACTATTATGACCCTAGGTGTCTTATGAAACCATCTAGTAATCTGTCCATGTTTTGTGTCCCCAGTGTGATGAATCTGGCCACCATTCTCGAAAGCATCCCGTGATGCCACTTAGTAGTAGGCATTCTACTCCTGGGTTTTGAACCCGAGATTCACCCTACCTAACTCATGTCGATAGTGTTTGCTAGTTCCTTTAGGATATTAGTAACCTTTGCATTAGTCCTCGAGGTCCGTGGTAGTTCCTTCTTCCAAATACTACGAACCATCCTTGGCAGAAATTCGTTTGAATCAAAAGATCACAATCAGGGTGCTCTTGAGGAGTACTCCATTCATATTTTTATTCTGCCAGTTCTTCCCTTCTGCATGGGTTATCAGGAAGAAATATGTTGAACTCATTCGACATGCTAATCTATGCATCCACAACTCAGAAAGTTATATGTTCCTTGAGTTGTCCCTCTTTAGTTGTATTCCGACCATCCTCTATCAGTTGATAGCCAAGAGTATGTGTGCATTTGTGTTCATCAATGCCCTTTTATTCTTGTGGTCCGTCAAGCCATTCTATTCCGGAATGACTAGGAGAAACAATCTCCAGCACCTCATCCATATCTTGGATTGGATCAAAGTAGTTGTATTCCGCAGATCAAAATGCCAATCCAGCTTTTGCTTTGTTCTACCTTGGAGTGTTACCATCTTTATGTCAAGAATGTCATGAGAATTGCACCACCTCTTATGAATTCTTGACGCAGTAATACTTCTCGCCATCATTATTCATTCCTCGGTCCCGTGTTGTCGCAACCGGAATGCCGACAAGTGAACCATGATGTGTGAAATCAATACTCCTAGCAACCGTGTTGCTTGGTAGTTAATGAACATTAATATCATTCTTAGCGTGTTGGTTATCGAATCACTACTCTAGGGTTGATCGTGCTACCTTGTCCTCATTTCTGGTGCACCCTTCGATCTTTGAGTTAGGATTGAATCCCTTGTTCATCTAATCATATCGTCTTGTCTGAAAAGCAAGATTGTTCTCGAGCTTAGTAACATATCGGTGGTTCGTGATGTTCCGAATATCTTCTTGGAAGTATTACCAGGTTGTCACCTGACCGCTATGTTGAGTTCGTGATCATGCTGGTTCCCACCAAACCACCCATTCTCCAAGAATCCGTGTTGGATACCCCTGAGCTAGTTGGTTAAGCCAAACAACAACTTGGAGAGTTGGAAGATAAAAGCTTGTCTGACTTAGCTCATGTTAAGGGATATCCTTGTGTGTGTGTGTGTTGAAGAAAGATGATATCTTCACCAATTGGTCCTCGTGATCAGTTGTTGGATCTATTGCCTTGTCAAAACTTTGACTTGAGTGTGGGCTATCGTCAAGTAAAATCAGAACCAGCGATGTTCATAATGTTGTTTCACTGGTGGTTCATCCCTCGAGCATGCACCATTACCTCTTCTGGTCTGACCAATGCTATCACCGTGTTCACATGATGGTGGAAATCCAGTGATATGGAAATTCCGATGAGTTGCTGTTGAGCCCATCAGCAGCATTTTGTCTCCCCCATGATTCGTGTTAAACATTAAGCTAGTGTTGGAAACTTTGTAAACAATGCCTTCATGTTCTGTTCATGAAGCATATGCTTGGATGGAAGAAGTGAGTTCCTCAAATTCATGTGCATTTGGTGTAAGTTGCCGCCATGAATTTGAGAAAGGTTTGTTTTGTTTCCTCTGGAATCATCCCAAGTCAGTCATGCATGTGCAAAGTATTCCATGGTTTGATAGGCTCGCTACCTCCACTCCATGTGTAATTGCTTACACCTCAAGCCACCGATTGATTTGTTCAAGGAGAAGAAGTTCTTTCTTAAGGATCATGACTTATGTTAGGACTTCGTTATCCTCGATGATGGTTCCCCACCTGAACTCGGTAGTGTTTTATTATAAGACTGCCACATGGTCACGCTTGTCTAGGACAGTGTGTTCACAGGTGTGTAGCAAAACCTGCTCATGTTCTGGAGCTTGCTATCGTAGTTCATCTCCTGAGAGTCTCGCAATGTCATCTCGTCGATTTGTGTTGCAAACTTTCATTTTTCTTTCCAGACCCGATGAGTCTGGATTATCCTGACACCAGCCAGATCTGAATCTCAGGCAGATATGATGGTTGGAACTTTTCAAGATCTATTAGGTAGGTCCCGACAGGGTTGATGTCTGGCCGACACACCTAGCCGGAAGATCTATCATTGTAGTATCTTGATTGAACTATTTGACCATCTTCTCCATGCGGATCTCGTGCGACTTATTTAGATGTTGCTCCCTAGGGATCCTTGTGCTCTCGGTTTCCTCGAATATGCTACCATTCAAATAGTGGAATCACCCTCTACTATTAAGTGTATCCCCAGTTACTAGAATCACTCCCAACATTTGCATTTTGTTCCCAGCTTGCACCGCCATTATGCCATTTCCCATGAGCTGCCCTCACAGTAATTGCTGTTTAGGATCCTCTTCAAAAGTGTTCCTATCATGGGTCCCATCCATTTTTGTTGATAAGCAAAATCATCCATCGCGTTGTCTCCAACAAGGTAGTCCACATCATCCATTTGAATTTGGATATGCCATTCCTTTGTACTCCGCCAAACGATTGTTGTGAATTCCCTTAGGCTGGTATAAAGAGTTTCAATGATCTAGATATCAAAAGTAATTCTTTTGCCACTTAGGGGAACAATCCAACGAGTCACCTTTCCCAAGGTGCCCCGTTACGGGATCATGGCAATTATTTCCTCGCCACCTTGACACCATCCACCATCTTTCTAAGCATGGAATTGTTGCCCAGCAAATCAAACCCCGTCGTTTGTTCTTCCATCCCTCTCATGTGTTTTGTGTCTCAACTCGAGATGTTTCAACATCTCATTCCGCGAGTTGATCTTGTATAGCTCGATCTTCGAGAAGAGCAATCCTAGTATAGTTCCTTTCTGTTGTCATCGCGTGGATGAAGATCTCAAAAGCGAGGATGCCAAGATCAACTTATGCAACGAATCAACAACCTTATGAAGTGCAACCTGGATCGTGAAGACCGTGTTAGCTTGTGCCCCCTCTGTCTTCTTACCTCACGTCTTGAATCTCGGGACGAGATTCTTGTTAAGTGGGGGTGAGTTGTCACAGCCCTAGAATTTGCTTGTCATTAGTTGCATTAAGGCATTCATGTCATCATGTTTAAATTTCTCAGAAAGTTGAAATGGGGATGACAAGCCCTAGCACCAAAAATTAAATCAAATAGGGTCAGCCATAAGCCTTTTCAATAAACCCAAAATGCCTTTAGAAATGTTCATCATTTTTAGAAAAGGTTAAAACCTCTGACAAAAATGATGCACATGTTTCAAGGTCATTAATGGATTTTTGAATTAAAACATATCATATTTGAATTTGGGCATTTAAAACACTATAAATAATTTAAATGCTCAAATAATGCTGAATTTAAATGTGGACCACTGGAATAATCCATAGAGTGTCCACAAATTATTGCAGCATTTTACACTTTAGTATTTTTACTAAAGCCAAAACAACAGCAGAAAAATAGAAAACAGAAACAAATAAAGGGGCAAGTGAAGGAAATATGCCCTAGAGGCAATAATAAAGTTATTATTTATTTCCTTATTTCATGATAAATGTTTATTATTCATGCTAGAATTGTATTAACCGGAAACATAATACATGTGTGAATACATAGACAAACAGAGTGTCACTAGTATGCCTCTACTTGACTAGCTCGTTAATCAAAGATGGTTATGTTTCCTAACCATAGACAAAGAGTTGTTATTTGATTAACGAGGTCACATCATTAGTTGAATGATCTGATTGACATGACCATTCCATTAGCTTAGCACCCGATCGTTTAGTATGTTGCTATTGCTTTCTTCATGACTTATACATGTTCCTATGACTATGAGATTATGCATCTCCCGTTTGCTGGAGGAACACTTTGGGTGCTACCAAACGTCACAACGTAACTGGGTGATTATAAAGGAGCATTACAGGTGTCTCCAATGGTAGATGTTGGGTTGGCGTATTTCGAGAATAGGATTTGTCACTCCGATTGTCGGAGAGGTATCTCTGGGTCCTCTCGGTAATGCACATCACATAAGCCTTGCAAGCATTGCAACTAATGAGTTAGTTACGGGATGATGTATTACGGAACGAGTAAAGAGACTTGCCAGTAACGAGATTGAACTAGGTATTGGATACCGATGATCGAATCTCGGGCAAGTAACATACCGGTGACAAAGGGAACAACGTATGTTGTTATTCGGTCTGACCGATAAAGATCTTCATAGAATATGTAGGAGCCAATATGGGCATCCAGGTCCCGCTATTGGTTATTGACCGGAGACGTGTCCCGGTCATGTCTACATTGTTCTCGAACCGTAGGGTCCGCACGCTTAACGTTACGATGACAGTTATTATGAGTTTATGCATTTTGATGTACCGAAGTTAGTTCGGAGTCCCGGATGTGATCACGGACATGACGAGGAGTCTCGAAATGGTCGAGACATAAAGATTGATATATTGGAAGCCTATGTTTGGATATCGGAAGTGTTCCGGGTGAAATCGGGATTTTACCGGAGTACCGGGAGGTTACCGGAACCCCCCGGGAGCTATATGGGCCTTAGTGGGCTTTAGTGGAAAGGAGAAAGGGGCAGCCCAAGGTGGGCCGCGCGCCTCCCCCCTCCCCTAGTCCTATTAGGACAAGGAGAGGTGGCCGGCCCCCTCTCTCTCTTTCCCCCCTCGAGGAATCCTATTCCAACTAGGATTGGGGGGGGGGGGAATCCTACTCCCAGAGGGAGTAGGACTCCCTTGGTGCGCCCTCCTTGGCCGGCCGCCCCCTCCCCCTTGGCTCCTTTATATACGGAGGCAGGGGGCACCCTAGAACACACAAGTTGATCCTCGTGATCGTTCCTTAACCGTGTGCGGTGCCCCCTGCCACCATATTCCACCTCGGTCATATCGTTGTAGTGCTTAGGCGAAGCCCTGCGTCGGTAGAACATCATCATCGTCACCACGCCGTCGTGCTGACGGAACTCATCCCCGAAGCTTTGCTGGATCGGATCCCGGGGAGCGTCATCGAGCTGTACGTGTGCTAAGAACTCGGAGGTGCCGGAGTAACGGTGCTTGGATCGGTCGGATCGGGAAGACGTACGACTACTTCCTCTACGTTGCGTCAACGCTTCCACAGTCGGTCTGCGTGGGTACGTAGACAACACTCTCCCCTCTCGTTGTTATGCATCACCATGATCTTGCGTGTGCGTAGGAAAATTTTGAAATTACTACGTTCCCCAACAGTGGCATCCGAGCCTAGGTTTTATATGTTGATGTTATATGCACGAGTAGAACACAAGTGAGTTGTGGGCGATATAAGTCATACTGCCTACCAGCATGTCATACTTTGGTTCAGCGGTATTGTTGGACGAGACGACCCGGACCAACATTACGCGTACGCTTACGCGAGACCGATTCTCCCGACGTGCTTTGCACATAGGTGGCTTGCGGGCGACAGTCTCTCCAACTTTAGTTGAACCGAGTGTGGCTACGCCCGGTCCTTACGAAGGTTAAAACGGAGTCAAATTGACAAACTATCGTTGTGGTTTGATGCGTAGGTGAGATTGGTTCTTACTTAAGCCCGTAGCAGCCACGTAAAACTTGCAACAACAAAGTAGAGGACGTCTAACTTGTTTTTGCAGGGCATGTTGTGATATGATATGGTCAAGGCATGATGCTAAATTTTATTGTATGAGATGATCATGTTTTGTAACCGAGTTATCGGCAACTGGCAGGAGCCATTTGGTTGTCGCTTTATTGTATGCAATGCAATCGCGATGAAATGCTTTACTTTATCACTAAGCGGTAGCGATAGTCGTGGAAGCATAAGATTGGCGAGATGACAACGATGCTACGATGGAGATCAAGGTGTCGCGCCGGTGACGATGGTGATCATGACGGTGCTTCGGAGATGGAGATCACAGGCACAAGATGATGATGGCCATATCATATCACTTATATTGATTGCATGTGATGTTTATATTTTTATGCATCTTATCTTGCTTTGATTGACGGTAGCATTATAAGATGATCTCTCACTAAATTATCAAGAAGTGTTCTCCCTGAGTATGCATCGTTGCCAAAGTTCGTCGTGCCCAGACACCACGTGATGATCGGGTGTGATAAGCTCTACGTCCATCTACAACGGGTGCAAGCCAGTTTTGCACACGCAGAATACTCGGGTTATACTTGACGAGCCTAGCATATGCAGATATGGCCTCGGAACACGGAGACCGAAAGGTCGAGCGTGAATCATATAGTAGATATGATCAACATAACGATGTTCACCATTGAAAACTACTCCATAGCACGTGATGATCGGTTATGGTTTAGTTGATTTGGATCACGTAATCACTTAGAGGATTAGAGGGATGTCTATCTAAGTGGGAGTTCTTAAGTAATATGATTAATTGAACTTAAATTTATCATGAACTTAGTCCTGGTGGTATTTTGCAAATTATGTTGTAGATCAATAGCTCGCATTGTTGCTTCCCTGTGTTTATTTTGATATGTTCCTAGAGAAAATTTTGTTGAAAGATGTTAGTAGCAAAGATGCGGATTGGATCCGTGATCTGAGGTTTATCCTCATTGCTGCACAGAAGAATTATGTCCTTGATGCACCGCTAGGTGACGGACCTATTGCAGGAGCAGATGCAGACGTTATGGACGTTTAGCTAGCTCAATATGATGACTACTTGATAGTTTAGTGCACCATGCTTAATGGCTTAGAATCGGGACTTCAAAGACGTTTTTAACGTCATGGACCATATGAGATGTTCCAGGAGTTGAAGTTAATATTTCAAGCAAATACACGAGTTGAGAGATATGAAGTCTCCAACAAGTTCTATAGCTAAAAGATGGAGGAGAATCGCTCAACTAGTGAGCATGTGCTCAGATTGTCTGAGTACTACAATCGCTTGAATCAAGTGGGAGTTAATCTTCCAGATAAGATAGTGATTGACGGAATTCTCTAGTCACCATCACCAAGTTAGTAGAACTTCGTGATGAACTATGATATGCAAGGGATAACGGAAATGATTCCCAAGCTCTTCGTAATGCGGAAATTGATGAAGGTAGAAATCGAGAAAAACATCAAGTGTTGATGGTAGACAAGACCACTAGTTTCAAGAAAAGGGCAGAGGGAAGAAGGGGAACTTCAAAAAGACCGGCAAGCAAGTTGCAGCTCAAGTGAAGAAGCCCAATTCTGATCCTAAGCCTGAGACTAAGTGCTTCTACTGCAAAGGGACTGGTCACTGGAAGCGGAACTACCCCAAGTGATTGGCAGATAAGAAGGATGGCAAAGTGAACATAAGTATATTTGATATACATGTTATTGATGTGTACTTTACTAGTGTTTATAGCAACCCCTCAGTATTTGATACTAGTTCAGTTGCTAAGATTAGTAACTCGAAACAGGAGTTGCAGAATAAACAGAGATTAGTTAAGGGTGAAGTGACGATGTGTGTTGGAAGTGGTTCCAAGATTGATATGATCATCATCGCACACTCCCTATACTTTCGGGATTATTGTTGAACCTGAATAAGTGTTATTTGGTGTTTGCGTTGAGCATGAATATGATTTGATCATGTTTATTGTAATACGGTTATTCATTTAAGTAAGAGAATAAATTGTTGTTCTGTTTACATGAATAAAACCTTATATGGTTACACACCCAATGAAAATAGTTCGTTGGATCTCGATCGTAGTGATACACATAAACATAATATTGAAACCAAAAGATGCAAAGTTAATAATGATAGTGCAAACTTATTTGTGGCACTGCCGTTTAGGTCATATTGGTGTAAAGCGCATGAAGAAACTCCATGCTGATGGGTTTTTGGAATCACTTGATTATGAATCAGTTGATGCTTGCGAACCATGCCTCATGGGCAAGATGACTAAGACTCTGTTCTTCGGAACAATGGAGCGAGCAACAGATTTGTTGGAAATCATACATACTAATGTATGTGGTCCGATGAATATTGAGGCTCGCGACAGGTATCATTATTTTCTGATCTTCACAGATGATTTGAGCAGATATGAGTATATCTACTTGATGAAACACAAGTCTGAAACATTTGAAAAGTTCAAAGAATTTCAGAATGAAGTGGAGAATCATCGTAACAAGAAAATAAAAATTTCTACGATATGATCGCAGAGGTAAAATATTTGAGTTACGAGTTTGGCCTTCAGTTAAAACAATGTGAAATAGTTTCACTACTCACGCCACCTGGAACACCATAGTGTAATGGTGTGTCCGAACATCGTAACCGTACTTTATTAGATATGGTGCAATCTATGATGTCTCTTACCGATCTACCACTATGGTTTTGGGGTTATGCATTAAAGACAGCTGCATTCACGTTTAAAAGGGCACCATCTAAGTCCGTTGAGATGACACAATCTGAACTGTGGTTTGGCAAGAAACAAAAATTGTCGTTTCTTAAAGTTTGGGATTATGATGCTTATATGAAAAGGTTTCATCCTGATAAGCTCAAACCCAAATCGGAGAAATATGTCTTCATAGGATACCCAAAGGAGACTGTTGGGTACACCTTCTATCACAAATCCGAAGGCAAGACTTTTGTTGCTAAATTCAGAGTTTTTCTAGAGAAGGAGTTTCTCTCGAAAGAAGTGAGTGGGAGGAAAGTAGAACTTGATGAGGTAACTGTACCTGCTCCCTTATTGGAAAGTAGTTCATCACAGAAATCTGTTCCTGTGACTACTACACCAATTAGTGAGGAAGCTAATGATGATGATCATGTAACTTCAGATCAAGTTACTACCGAATCTCGTAGGTAAACCAGAGTGAGATCCGCACCAGAGTGGTACAGTAATCCTGTTCTGGAAGTCATGTTACTAGACCATGACGAACTTGCGAACTATGAGGAAGCGATGATGAGCCCAGATTCCGTGAAATGGTTTGAGGCCATGAAATCTGAGATATGATCCATGTATGAGAACAAAGTATGGACTTTGGTTGACTTGCCCACTGATCGGCAAGCAATTGAGAATAAATGGATCTTCAAGAGGAAGACAGACGCTGATAATAGTGTTACTATCTACAAAGCTAGAATTGTCGCAAAAGGTTTTCGACAAGTTCAAGGTGTTGACTACAATGAGATTTTCTCACTCGTATCTATGCTTAAGTCTGTCCGAATCATGTTAGCAATTGCCGCATTTTATGAAATCTGGCAAATGGATAAACAAAACTGCATTCCTTAATGGATTTCTTAAAGAAGAGTTGTATATGATGCAACCAGAAGGTTTTGTCAATCCTAAAGGTGTTAACAAAATATGCAAGCTCCAACGATCCATCTATGGACTGGTGCAAGCATCTCGGAGTTGGAATATACTCTTTGATAAGTTGATCAAAGCATATAGTTTTATACAGACTTACGGTGAAGCCTGTATTTACAAGAAAGTGAGTGGGAGCACTACAGCATTTCTGATAAGTATATATGTATGACATATTGTTGATCGGAAATAATGTAGAATTAATCTGCAAAGCATAAAGGAGTGTTTTTAAAGAAGTTTTTCAAAGAAAGACCTCGGTGAAGCTGCTTACATATTAAGCATCAAAATCTATAGAGATAGATCAAGACGCTTGATAAGTTTTTTCAATGAGTACATACCTTGAAAATATTTTGAAGTAGTTCAAAATGGAACAGTCAAAGAAAGAGTTCTTGCCTGTGTTGCAACATGTGAAATTGAGTAAGGCTCAAAGCCCGACCACGGCAGAAGATAGAAATAGAATGAAAGTCATTCCCTATGCCTCAGCCATAGGTTCTATAAAGTATGCCATGTTGTGTACCAGATCTATTGTATACCCTACACTGTGTTAAGCAAGGGAGTACAATAGTGATCTAAGAGTAGATCACTGAACAGCGGTCAAAATTATCCTTAGTGGAATAAGGAAATATTTCTCAATTATGTAGGTGACAAAAAGGTTCGTCGTAAAAAGTTACGTCGATGCAAGTTTTGACACAGATCTGGATGACTCTAAGTCTCGATCTAGATACATATTGAAAGTGGGAGCAATAAGCTAGAGTATCTCCGTGCAGAGCATTGTTGACATAGAAATTCGCAAAATACATACGGATCTGAATTTGGCAGGCCCGTTGACTAAATTTCTCTCACAAGCAAAACATGATCACTCTTTGGGTGTTAATCACATAGCGATGTGAACTAGATTATTGAATCTAGTAAACCCTTTGGGTGTTAGTCACATGAAGATGTGAACCAATCACATAAAGATGTGAACTATTGGTGTTAATTACATAGCGATGTGAACTAGATTATTGACTCTAGTGCAAGTGGGAGACTGAAGGAAATATGCCCTAGAGGCACTAATAAAGTTATTATTTATTTCCTTATTTCATGATAAATGTTTATTATTCATGCTAGAATTGTATTAACTGGAAACATAATACATGTGTGAATACATAGACAAACAGAGTGTCACTAGTATGCCTCTACTTGACTAGCTCGTTAATCAAAGATGGTTATGTTTCCTAACCATAGACAAAGAGTTGTTATTTGATTAACGAGGTCAAATCATTAGTTGAATGATCTGATTGACATGACCCATTCCATTAGCTTAGCACCCGACCGTTTAGTATGTTGCTATTGCTTTCTTCATGACTTATACATGTTCCTATGACTATGAGATTATGCATCTCCCGTTTGCCGGAGGAACACTTTGGGTGCTACCAAACGTCACAACGTAACTGGGTGATTATAAAGGAGCATTACAGGTGTCTCCAATGGTAGATGTTGGGTTGGCGTATTTCGAGAATAGGATTTGTCACTCCGATTGTCGAAGAGGTATCTCTGGGCACTCTCGGTAATGCACATCACATAAGCCTTGCAAGCATTGCAACTAATGAGTTAGTTGCGGGATGATGTATTACGGAACGAGTAAAGAGACTTGCCAGTAACGAGATTGAACTAGGTATTGGATACCGACGATCGAATCTCGGGCAAGTAACATACCGATGACAAAGGAACAACGTATGTTGTTATGCGGTCTGACCGATAAAGATCTTCGTAGAATATGTAGGAGCCAATATGGGCATCCAGGTCCCGCTATTGGTTATTGACCGGAGACGTGTCTCGGTCATGTCTACATTTTTCTCGAACCATAGGGTCCGCATGCTTAACGTTACGATGACAGTTATTATGAGTTTATGCATTTTGATGTACCGAAGTTAGTTCGGAGTCCCGGATGTGATCACGGACATGACGAGGAGTCTCGAAATGGTCGAGACATAAAGATTGATATATTGGAAGCCTATGTTTGGATATCGGAAGTGTTCCGGGTGAAATCAGGATTTTACCGGAGTACCGGGAGGTTACCGGAACCCCCCGGGAGCTATATGGGCCTTAGTGGGCTTTAGTGGAAAGGAGAAAGGGGCAGCACAAGGTGGGCCGCGCGCCTCCCCCTCCCCTAGTCCTATTAGGACAAGGAGAGGTGGCCGGCCCCCTCTCTCTCTTTCCCCCCTCGAGGAATCCTATTCCAACTAGGATTGGGGGGGGGGGAATCCTACTCCCAGAGGGAGTAGGACTCCCTTGGCGCGCCCTCCTTGGCCGGCCGCCCCCTCCCCCTTGGCTCCTTTATATATGGAGGCAGGGGGCACCCTAGAACACACAAGTTGATCCTCGTGATCGTTCCTTAGCCGTGTGCGGTGCCCCCTGCCACCATATTCCACCTCGGTCATATCGTTGTAGTGCTTAGGCGAAGCCCTGCGTCGGTAGAACATCATCATCGTCACCATGCCGTCGTGCTGACGGAACTCATCCCCGAAGCTTTGCTGGATCGGAGCCCGGGGAGCGTCATCGAGCTGTACGTGTGCTAAGAACTCGGAGGTGCCGGAGTAACGGTGCTTGGATCGGTCGGGTCGGGAAGACGTACGACTACTTCCTCTACGTTGCGTCAACGCTTCCGCAGTCGGTTTGCGTGGGTACGTAGACAACACTCTCCCCTCTCGTTGCTATGCATCACCATGATCTTGCGTGTGCGTAGGAAAATTTTGAAATTACTATGTTCCCCAACAGCAAGGCCACTGGGCCACTTACTTGGACCTACCTGGCCCAACTCCAGCTGGCGGCCCAGCCCATCAGGCAAAGCGGCTGTCTTCAACCTCTGCCAGAAGGCAGAGGCGTGTCGACGCGCGCGCGATCGCCGTGGCCAGCTCCCTGCCTGCTTCCTCCTTCCCCGGATCCATTCGAGCGCCACGGAGACGCCCAGCACCGCGCTGCACCTCTCCCCTCTCTCCCCCGGACCCCTTCCCTCCTCTGCTCTCCGTGTGGCACCACCGAACACACCCGTCGCCGCCGACGAGAACCACCACGGCCACAGCTACCCCCTCGCCCCTCTGTTGTGCCCACGAGCTCCACGCCGTCTTCCTCGCCCTCCCCACCAAGCTACGCCCTGCCGGGAGCCCTGCAACGCCGTCCTCGATGCCATCTTCGTCCTCTGCACCGATGGCCGCCGTTGCTCGATTCGCCGCCCACTGAGCGTCCCCGGCCTCGCCCTCGCGCTCGTTGGACTCGCGGTGAGCCGCTGCCCCGTTCCCCCCTTCCTCCCATGTCGTTTGATCGCCCTAGCCGCTGTTTCCGCCGGACCAGAGAGCTCACCGCCGCCCAGCCATGTCGCCGACGTGGACACCGTCACCTATAGCCGCAACCGAGCACACCACCGTGCTCAGCGAGTACGCAGGACTCCGTAGCAACCCGCAGCTCGTCCTCCCGTGCACCAAAACGCTGTGTCCGAGCGTGCCCGTACTTCGGCCGCCGCGGAAGTGCTCGCCGCCGTCAACTCCGGCCATCCTAGCTGCTGCTGCTACCACCACTAGATGCGCGAGAGCGCCAGCAATCCGTAGGAGCAAACCCCGCCTCAAACCGTGGGCTGTAGCGAGATCCCGACGATCTCCGCCGCGCGAAATGGTCGACGCCGGCGAAACTCCGGCGAGCCAACGTGGCCCACTTAGTTAACACTAATGACGCCATTAGCTAATCACTGTGCCACTGACGGATGGGCCCCACGCGCTAATTAATCCCAGGATTTATTCCCTGTTTAACTTAGACTAAACCATCGGGCCCACACATCAGGTTGACTTCGCTGACGTGGCTGTTGACTGGACCCACTGGTCAGTTTGACCTGGGCTGATCCGTTGACCGCTGACGTCACAGTGACGCAGTGCTGATGCAGTTAATTATTTTCTGGATTTATTCTTATTCAGGGAATTTCAGAAAGTAATGCTAACTTAAAAAATTCATAGTAATTCAACCGTAACTCCAAATTAAACAAATTATATATGAAAAATTATCAAAAAAAATGCAACCTATCCATCTGTACCATTTTCATGCATGACAAACTAAGTTATACCTGCTGTATACCTGAAAACATGCTAATGGCATTTAAATACCACATGTGGAGTTTGAATTTGAACCATTGGTTCAAACCAACTTCATTTAATATGGTTGCTAGTTGCATTAGCTCAATCAACAGCATATTGCCATGACATTATCATGCATCATAATTGTGGCATTGCATTGATTGTGTTCCTCTTTGTTTGCCGGTATTTGTCCCCTCTCGATAGATGTGTTTCGATGATGAGTTCGATGACACCGATGAAGAACTATAATATCTTCAGAAGTGCCAGGCAAGCAAAACCCCCTTGTTCATTCCAATACAATCCCACTCTCTCGCTCCTGCTCTCTTTTACTGCATTAGGACAACAACGATTCAACTGTTACATGCTGCGGTAGTTGAACCCCTTATCCTCTGCGTGACCTGTCATTGCCACAGTAAATAGATGAAACCCACTAGTATGAGTAGGAGTTGTTTGAGCCCTGATGTGCCTACTCATTCATGTTTGTTGTCATGCCTGCTACTGCTTAGAGTTGAGTCGGGTCTGATTCATCGGGGATGAATTGGAATGGTGATGAACATGTCCTACTGTGTGTGAGCTAAGTGTGTGAACACGATTTGGTAAAGGTAGCGGTGAGAGGCCATGTAGGAGTACATGGTGGGTTGTCTCATTGAAACCGTCCTTAGGAACTGAGTTCTGTGTTTGTGATCCATGAAACAGTTACTACCACACGTTGGGCCCTGAAATATGACCCCGCTCGACTTACTGACCCCTCTCGTTCTCTGTCCAGGAGTTGAAGTAGTTTCTGGTGTTTGTAGTATGCTGGGGGCCGCACGCAGCACTGACCATAGGGGTGGGCTGTGTTGCGGTAGGCACGTGGCACGGTGTACCGATTCACCTGTTTGGTGTCTCGGGAACCCTGCACACATCGTTTGGGGCCGTTGAGGACACCCCGGCCGGATCTCCTTGCGGATGGAACCCGAATAGGCGATAAACCTGGACTAGAGACTTGTGTGGTTGGTCAGGTCGTGGTCTACACCCACGTCGGCTTTCGCTTGAAGTCTGCCGAGCACATGTCGTGTGCAGACGCTAAGTGGTGGAAACATGTGTGAAGAAGTACACCCCTGCAGGGTTATAAATGATCTATTCGAATAGCCGTGTCCGCGGTAATGGACTTCTGGGTTGCTTATAACAGTTCATAGACAAGTGAAAGTGGATACTCTAAAACTCGCAAGATAAGTGTGAGTGCTATGGATGGCCTTCTCGTAGGGAGACGGAAGTGGATCCATAGTGGTGTATTGATATGGTGAATATGTGGACTCGTGTGCGCCACCTCAAAAGAGTTGCTTGCCGTCGTAGTTCAGGTTAGCCACTGAGTGAAAGCTGGCTTGCTGCAGTTAAACTCCACTACCCCCTTTATTGATACTGATGCATATGTAGATAGTTCTGATGTAAGTCTTGCTGGGTACATTTGTACTCACGTTTGCCTATTTTATGTTTTGCAGAGAGACGTCAGTCTCGCTAGTATTTCCGTGTGGACTTCGACGTTTAGCTTGATACCTCAGCTACGATCTTGTGCCCTCGGCAGGATCTGGCACTACTAGGAAAAGGCCTACTAATGGCGCACCTAATTTGGCCATTAATGGCGCATTAGTGGTGCGCCATTAGTGCCACGCCATTAGTATATTTTACTAATGGCGCACCTCAGATGCGCCATTAGTATATACAACAGTGCGCCATTAGTATGCCTTCCAGGGGGCCATGTATACCCAGGTGTTTTGGCATACTAATGACGCACAACAACAGGATGTGCCATTAGTAACTTCGGCATACTAATGGCGTACTGTTTAATGATGCGCCATTAGTATCCTTTGGCATACTAATGGCGCACTATGATGTGATGCGCCATTAGTATGAATATTAGGTTTTTTATTTTTTTATTTTCTGTTTTTTGCACAGATTACAAAATGTATAATTGGACAAAATATAGACAGCACACATCAACAACAGATTCATCGAATACAATAGAAGATTAGTCTCTGAATACAATTCATCATATTAGTCTCCGAATACAATTCATCATATTAGTCTCCGAATTAAAAAGACCGAATAAAGATAGAACATTACAAGTCTCAAGACCGCGAGTATCGAGTTTGTCGGAAGTAATACTAATCCTAACAAGTCCTACTAATCATCATCATACAACTTCTACTCGTTATTCATAACAAGTCATACGATCATCATCTTGATAGTCTTCGAACCAACCCTACTTAATTGTTCATCAGCACATGATCATCAGTATTAGGCAGGACCTAAATACCCTATTTAAGCTAAAATAGCATAAAACAATATAGACCCTGACTCTCCATTATGGAGAATGGAGAACATCCTGTCTCCAATTCTTGCACTTCGCTTCCTTTTGCTTCCAAGAAGCACCTTACGACTGTCCATACATTTTTTCCATCCTTTGATTTTCATGTCTCCACTTCTTTTAGAAATCTCGTATGGACAGTTGAGATTCGTAGGATGACCTGGCTGTATGTTCAAAACATTAACACTACCTTTCAGATACATCATATGAGGCACACAATTCTCTGGGATTATCTATTGAAAAACATAGTAATAACTTCATAGTTAGCAATGATGTACTAGTTTTAGAAGTATGCAAAAGATGCACGGATTTCGTATTAGTAAAAATCTTACCAGGGTATCTCCATGGTAGTTACCGTAGTTGAACACATGCACTAGTGGCACGTATTTACCATAATGTTGAGGAATTTGTTTGTGGATAATGTAATTTTCAATGTCAGTACAAAATCCGACCAGATGATTTTTCTCCTTGTAAGTTGTTAATTCGGAGCCATCGGTGTAGTGGGTTTTGTCTACCATCTCCTGCACATTCTTTGAACAATAAAAATAAGCTGTCAATGGAAATAAGCTGTCAACTATTTTGAAATAAACAATATAAATTAGCTAATAACTATGTTTGAGAAACTCACATAGCGGTAGAACTGGAGGCGTATCAACAAGGACCCAAATGTCCATATTGTCTTGGTTGATGTCAGGATTACCAAGATCCATGGTGATAAGCATACCCTCATCAAAACCATACATCTTGCAAAATGCTTCCCAATTTTTGCAACCAAAATGGGTTACGCTCTCAGAATTATATAGATTTACTTCAAAGTCCACATCGTGATGAGTCCTTAGGTGAATTTTCTTTGTTTCAGAAATTTCATGGTCTTCAAAATCCATCCTCTCCAAGACATAGCGTCTTGCATGGCATGGGATAAGCTATACTCGAATTGTAAAAGATGAAAATTACACGTTGAAATAGTTGAAGTAATGCTTAATTATGAAAATAACACTTGTCGTCATTGTATACCGTTTCGACTTCGAAGGTCTCCTCGAGCTTAATGCTGAAGCGCCGATCATCGTCCAGGTGAGGCATGTCGCACAGACCTCGATTGTCATGGCACCAGTCGCACTCCGCTGGGAGACTTTCGTCGTCCGATGATGATGACGACATATCCTAGGACAGCTCCCAGAATTGCTTGCCGCCCGAACCACTGGCCTCATCGTTGTGGGCCATGTTTCGCTCTAAATAGGAAAAAAGTTTGGTCAAAAAGTTGGTTATTGTCAAGGAACAAGATCATGGTCTCATCATTTAGGGTTTGTCGACACCGAGGCACCCTAAAAGCCTAAGCTTTCATCATTTAGGGTTTCGACGCCGAGGCACCCTAAAAGCCTAAGCGTACATCATTTAGGTTCTCATCGACACCGAGGCATCCGGGGCAGCCAAGTTAAGTTTTCATCATTTAGGGTTTATCGATGCCGAGGCACCCTAAATGCTAAGTTAAGTTTTCATCATTTAGGGTTTATCGATGCTGAGGCACCCTAGGTTGGGCCTAATCACTTGGCACTAATCACTTGGCTCTATTGCCACCTATGGTTTAATACTGCAAGAATAAAGGGGCAGTTGATCCTACTTAATTAAGTACTAAGATACCCCGGCCCATGCATTAGTAGCAAGTACCTCATATGTCCGATTTTTAGCAAAGTCATGCTAAAATTCACGGAAAATTTCAGCATGACCTTTGCTAAAAATAGGACATATGGAGTACCCGAATTTGCCGAAACAGAAGTTAATCGACATTCCGGCAAACTCAAGGGCCTCTCGGGGTACCTGCAAATTCATCACGACACGATGGTCGGAGACAAAACCCAGCAAACTAACATGTAAAACATGTCCAATGAGAGCATATAATTCAACAACTCCACTGAAAATGAGAGCTGAAAGATGCAGGGAGAGCACAAACAGCTCAGAAAAATCAATCCATCTAGCATTTCAGGTTTTGCTAGAAATACCTTTAACATCAGTATCAATATGATTTATAGAGTCAACATCCAGTAAGTATAATCAAGGTAATCAACCATTCCCATAAAACAAGACAAGTTTGATTCAGTATTGCTAATATGATTGGAGATTACTATGAACATGTGGCAAGACTACTTTGATAACAAGGGCCACTAGTTGGCCAGTAGTTGAACTAGCAGCTTGGCCATATCACTGACACCACGCACTGCTGTGACAGCTCTCAGCAGCAACCTCCAAGGCTCCGACAACCGACACAGATAACCTGTCTCAAAGACGAGCCTCAAGACAAGCTTCGCATTCTTGAGTTTAATTTTTTCCAGAATTTTAGAGGCCCCACAAATTCAGTTCAGGTATTTTATACCATGTTAAAGACAGTAATGTATAGAGGTTTAGCCCTGGTCCTTAGATTCAGTTTCCTAATCTTTTTGTTTTCTACAAAGATATTCCCAACCTTCATGATGCTGGTAAGAAAAGAGCTACTCTCTGAATCTTTTATCTATTTATACCTGTAAATTAGCACTCTGATGCTGGCCTTGACAAATGATCCCACTATGTTGTTTGCTGGAATCTACAAAATGATCCCACTATGTTGACAAATGATCCCACTATGTTGTTATACTTGAGAACACTGTAACAAAATCAAAACCACAATAAACAGTGGTCAGATATAAGAGGTACAATTACACAAAGCATCTGAATACACACATACTTCATCTATCAAGTATAACTCTGTCAAGCCAAGAAGCATCTGAATGCACTACAGCAAGTTTTGGTTGGATGCAGTGAAACATTTTTTTGCCCCATGTGTTTTCAGTGAAATGATTGGGATTTGTAACTATGGTCCAATTTGCCTGCAGTTGGTGAAGATTATAGAATGGTAAAGCAAAATCAGGCTCTGGTGGAGCCTATGCAAACAATGATGTTTGTTACTCGAGAGTGAATCGTCAACTCTAGATGTTTGGTTACTTAGATATATAAATGGCAGAAACCATAATCATCTATATATATATGCACAAGCAGATGCATTTCGCATTTCTTTTACATAATCTTTATGAACACATAGCATGGTAAAGCAAAAATGTCATGTGTAGCATATGTTGAACTACTTTGTCCAACAAAATATTTATCTTTCTAACAAATTAAAGTGCACTGGGTCATGGCCAATTTTGGAGGCGACAAGGAGGAGGAAGGGTGGAGAGGGAGGAAGGAGGAAGGAGGAGAGGTACCTGGGCGGGCGCGGCCGGTCGCCGGAGGGGTCGGGGTTGGGGTTGGTGTCGGGGTCGGCGGCGGCGGCGTCGAAGGGATGCCTCGGTTGGTCGTGGGGAGGCCTGCGGCCACGGCGAGGTCGCGGAGGCGTCGACGATGGAGGAGCTGCGGTGGTGGGGGCCGTGGGGGCGCGGGGGCGCCGGCAGCGGTGGCGGCGGCTAGGAACCCTAGCTGTCGCGCTCAGGAGGGAGGTTGTCGCAGGCGGGGCCGCGGGGGGAGGGGGACAGCGAGGGCGCGGGCGCGGGCGGAGGGGGGACGGTGAGGGAGGTGGTCGGGTGCGGTGGGGGAAGCGAGCATGGCCGGGGAAGTGGTGGGCGGTGGTGGTCAGGCGCGGGTGAGACGAGGCAGGGGAGGGATTACTAATGGCACACCAACTCTAAATGCGCCATTAGTAATCCAGGTTACTAATGGCGCACCTTCTGGTGGTGCGCCATTAGTAGTTTTGCAAAAAAAAACATACTAATGGCGCACTGTCCCACAGTGCACCATTACTAGTTTAAACTAGTAATGGCGCACGGTGGAACAGTGCGCCATTAGTAGTTTTGCAAAAAAAAAGAATAAAAAATATAATAAAAAAACAACATTAGTGGCGCACTTTCCGACAGGTGCGCCATTACTAGTTACAACTAGTAATGGCGCACTGTGTCTGGATGCGCCATTAGTATGTTTGGACAGCCGCACTAGTTCAAAAAAAAATTTGATACTAATGGCGCACCCTGGGCCAGGTGCGCCATTAGTAGTTTCAACTCTAATGGCGTATCAGAAGGTGGTGCGCCATTAGTATATACTAATGGCGCACCGCTTGTCTGGTGCGCCATTAGTGTCAATCCCATCTATAGCGCTTTTTTCTAGTAGTGTGGTAGATAATCAGGCTTCTCAGCCTTCTTCATTTGTAGTTGTCTGTACTCAGACAAGTTAACCTTCCGCATGTGCTTGTTGCTTGTATGCTCTGTATGTTGGGTCATGAGACCCATGTTTGTAATATCTCGCTCCTCGGAGCCTAATAAATATTCTGAGTCGTAGAGTTATGTTGTGATGCCATGCTGTATTTACACATATCGAGCATATTGTGTGTATGATTGAAATGCTTGATATGTGTGGGATCCGACAATCTAGTTGTTTATCCTTGGCAGCCTATCATATGGGGAAATGTAGTCTAGTGCTTCTGAGCGATAGTAGTCCGCTACAGCCCGGTTCACCGGAGTCCTGCTAGCCCAGTACTACTGCTCGGAACACTTGACTGGCCGGCATGTGTTTCACTTCGTTCTTGTATCTGTCCCTTCGGGGAAATGTCACGCGGTGATATCCAGAGTCCTGCCTAGCCTGCTACAGCCCGGGTTACCGGAGTCCTGTTAGCCCAGTGCTACAGCCCGGATTCACACGTTGATGACCGACATGCTCGATGTGATTCATGTATGCCTGTCCTCATGGGTTAGTGCCGCCTTGGGTTCATGACTAGCCATGTCGGCCCGGGTTCTCTGTCATATGGATGCTAGCGACACTATCATATACGTGAGCCAAAAGGCGCAAACGGTCCCGGGCCATGGTAAGGCGACACCCGTGGGAATACCATGCGTGAGGCCGCAAAGTGATATGAGGTGTTATAGGCTAGATCGGTGTGACTTAGAATCAGGGTCCTCACAATTACCGTGTTGAAAGGTCATTTATAACCAATGAAACATCATCCATACATAGTGCTGAAACAAGCTTACACTGACAATTGTCGACAGACATAAGACCATCGATAAAAGGTGAAAAAACCCGCGTCGCTCGTGCGGATCCAATGAGCGGGCCGCCGCCTCTTCCTCCTCCGATCCTCCTCCCCTCGCCGCCGCCGAAGGACGCCTTCGGTCTAAGGCCGCGAGGCTGACGGCGGTGGCGGGTCCTCATACTCCTCGCGCGACTGATGGAGGTGGGGGCCCAATACCTCTCGCGTTGCGGGATCTCCGGCTAGACCTCCATGGCGGCCCTGGACGGCATGGTTCTTACGGTGGAGATGGGCGCCGGGGCGGTGGCCCTGGTTTTCTCCGACGACCACGACTGCCGTTGTGGCCGCGAGGGCGGCACATCGTCTGGTTCGGGGGGGCTCGGTGCGGCTCAGCTACTCATCTCCGCGTGGTGCGGATGTTGGTGGTGGTGCCAACTGAGATCTTCATTGGGTGCTTGACGCATGTAGATTTCTGGATCGGATGGGATTCGGTCATGTGCGCCCCGATTTCAGTCCGTGTGGCTTCAGGAGGGTGTGATGCGAAGCTTCGTTATCTGTTGACAGTATGGGACACGTCGGTATTTCGATTTCCATGGTGAAGACAGTGACAGAGAATGTCATGGTGGCTGAGGTCTGAGGTCTTGTAATAGCGGATCTAGTCTTCGTGGCGTTGAGGACTTTGCTTGGTGATTCGTGACTCGTGGCAGCGGCATAGGCAAGTGTAGGCGGCAGCACAAGCGGAGTGCAAAGTCTTAGCTTTCAGGGTGAAAGCCCAAGGCTGGCCTTAATTGGTTGTGTCTGGCAGTGACCTTGTTGAAGGCACTGTTTTGAGAGTATGGATCTTCTCCAAGGTGAAAACCTAAGATTTAGGATCGGGCGGTGATGGTGCTTGTGCATTGTTTCCTTCTTGGAGGCTTCGTTTTTGAGGAATTAGGACTTCGGGTGTTGTCTAGGTGGTTGTTTGTGCTGCAGTTACGAGGAATTGATCACTATTGCGGGATCTTTCTTCTTCTTCTTCTTCTTTTTGTCTTTTGGCTGTGTGCATCCGTAATGTCTTTATGATATTGCGTTGTTGTAGAGGACAAGCGGAATTGGTATCTCTGCGATATTAATATATTCCCTTTGTCGAAAAAAAAGAAGGTGAAAAGAAAAGTGAAGCTAAGCTAACAACGGTGGTCACTAGTGACTGCTATTTTTCTCGTGAGATTAAGAGAGATCCCGGGGTGTTGAGTGCGGCTTTTGTCAGAACGCAGTTTTTGCAAAAGTGAGGCCGCATAATGTAACGACCAAAGACCATACACAGTGAGGACCATGATAACAAGGTAAACGGAAAACTGGACCTAAGCTAGCTAACAAGAATGGTGACTGCCATGCTAGCTGTTGTTCTCCTGAGAAAAAACTCCTGCATTCACGACGTAGCAGAGGATGCCCAAGTACGGTATTGTTTCTCCTCACCCTCCTTTAGGTTCAGTGCAGCTCATCCGTTAGTTCAGTACGGTATTGCAGTTTATCTGGAAGTGTGCCAGCATAATGTATTCCCTCTATAAACTAATATAAAAGCGTTTAGATCACTATTTTAGAACCTATATCTGAAAGTGTGCCAACAATATTGAAGGAATCTATTAATTTGAAAGAAACTGAAGCACCAATATTTTTTTTTGAAACGAGGCAAAAGACTTATCATTTTCATTGATTAAGAAGGAGTGGGAATTGCCAGGTTAATTGAATGAGTTTCCCAAATGAGCTGAACCCAGGGCATGTCCCAGCCATTATAGAATTTGTGTAGGTGTTTGAGCAAGAGAGCATCCCCTTGTATTCTGAGATCAATCACACCTAGGCCTCCACATTCCTTAGGTCGACATACCATGTTCCAGGAGGCTAGAGAATTACATTTATCTCCTTGTTCAGTGTTTTTTGGTCATATTAGTCTTCACCAGCCATATACGTGTACGTTGTACATAGGTAGCGTCACACAAACCGGCGCGCACACCCCTTCGTCCTGGGCATTTTTTTCTTTATAATCTTCAAATATATATATATATATTTATTTATTTATTTAGAATATATATATATACATCATGCCATGATGTCATGTGGATATGCGCAATCGGTGCCACTTGGATGCGACTAACAGCTAGCTAGGTCGGGATTACTTGTTTTTTGGACCAAGTGTACGTACTACTACTTTCATAATGCCAATCGCATCTTAGATATGATAGCTTAAGGCGAAGTTTGATTAAGCTACCCTGTGCGATCGAGATGCGTGATGCTACATTATTGTTCTAACGAACGGCCTTCCACTGGTGTGAGCCAAAGTCCACCAAGGGCATCTCCAGCCGCGCCCCCAACAGGCCCCCCTGGCCACTTTTTCAGCGCCGGCGCCGAAAAAACGGCCCAGTCGCGCCCCCAGAACGCCGAAAATCGCCGGTTCGGACCTTTTTTCCGCCCGGCGGTCACAGGCCGAACCCGACGCGCTGGGGAGCCGTTGGGGGCTCCGGCGCTAGAGAAAAGCACGCCTGGCCCACACCGACAGGGGAAAAGTCAATGTTTTCTTCCCCCGACTCGCCTCGCACCCCCCGCGCCCTCGGCCACCACTAGCTATATCCCGGCGACGGCCACCGCCCTACTCCGCTAGATAGCCATTCCCCGTCGGAAAATAGCAGCACTTCGCCGCGGCAGCCCCTCCCACAGCAGCTGGGCGTTTCCGGCCGCCGTTTCCGGCCGCGGAGGCGCGGTTTAACGGCGGGTACACGCCCACCGAGCGCAAGGTGTTCGGCGTTTTGCCTGCCTCGGCGATGGACTCGGATGAGGAGGAAGAGCTCGCCGCGCTGCTGGAGGAGGAAGCCGCGGCCGACGTCCAGGAAGAAGAGCATCTCATGGTGCTCGCCGCCCTCGCCCAGCTGCTGGCGAGCAGTGAAAAGCCGCGGCGAGGTGGCTCGGCGCCGGGGCGGGTGAAAGCAAAGAACCGGCATCGTCTACAAGGCTACTGCATGCTCTACTCCGACTACTTCGCCGATGCTCCACTTCATGGCGAGAGAACATTTCGGCACCGTTATCGGATGAGCCGAAAGCTCTTCCTCAGGATTGTGAATTTCATCCGGGAGTTCGACAACTACTTCAAGTGCAAGATGGATTGCACTGGCGCTCTTGGATTCACCTCCATCCAGAAGTGCACGACAGCGATGAGGATGCTTGCATATGGAGCTCCAAGTGATTCACTCGACGACTATGGGCGCATGGCCGAGTCCACCAGCATAGAGTGTTTCTACAAGTTTTGTCGGGCAGTGGTGGCAATGTTTGGGCCACAATACTTGAGAACACCCAATGCGGAAGACACTGCTCGGATCCTAGCCCAGAATGCAGCAAGAGGATTTCCTGGGATGCTTGGAAGCATCGACTGCATGCATTGGAAATGGAAGAACTGCCCATTTGGTTGGCAGGGGATGTACAAAGGCGCCAAAGGCGGTTGCAGTATGGTGCTTGAGGCGGTAGCCACACAGGACCTCTGGATTTGGCACTCCTTTTTTGGTATGACAGGAACTCACAATGACATCAACGTGCTGCAGTGCTCTCCTGTTTTTGCCAAGCTCGTTGAGGGCCATTCTCCTCCGGTGAACTTCGAGATCAATGGGCACCAATACAACAAGGGGTACTATCTAGCTGACGGCATCTATCCGAGATGGTCGACATTTGTGAAGACGATCTCAAACCCTGTGCCAGGAGGCAAGAACGCCTGGTTTGCGAAAGTTCAGGAGGCTTGCCGGAAGGATGTCGAGCGGGCATTTGGTGTGCTCCAATCTCGATTCGCTGTTGTTCGGTACCCCGCTCAGACCTGGTCGAAAGATCAAATGTGGGAGATCATGACTTGCTGTGTCATCTTGCACAACATGATCATCGAGAGCGAGCAAGAAGACCCAGTGGTTGACACTGAACCATACTACAGGCAGGGTCCTCTAGCCGAAGTTGATCACCAGCTACCGGCAACTTGGACTACCTATCTCAGTATGCGTCAGGAGATCCGAGACCCACAGGTGCATCATCAACTGCAGAAAGATCTGATTGAGCACCTATGGAGGCTCAAGGGGGATGCCTCGTGATTGAGCACCATATGGGCCGTTTATTCGCCGAAATTGGGCTGCAAAGTGGGCCAATTTCGGCGCCTGGGGGCGAGCTGGGGGCGACGACTGGGCGCAAACCCGCCCCCAGCGCCGAGTGCATCGCCGGCTCGCCCCCAGGGGGCGATTTTTATGCGTCCTGGGGGGGCCAACGGCTGGAGATGCCCTAATAATCCACATTGTGGAATGATAAGCTAGCAAGACTTGGTAGATATCTTAGTTTGTATAGAAAATAGGTACTACCTCGGTCTTGCTTTATTGGTCATCTTCGTATTTTGTGTCAAAATTTGACAATAAATTAACTGAGAAAATGTAATGCGTGTCATAAAAATTATACCATTGCATTCGTATTTGACATAATTTTCAATGATACTAATTTTTGCGACATGCATTAACATTTTCACAACTAAATCCATGGTCAAAATTTATCACAAAATAATAAGAGGGCCAGTATACCAGGACAGAGATAGTACAACGTTAAAATTGATTTGTTTGTACAAATCCAATGGCATGCTCCGGTACTGACTTTATTTTCTTACTACAGATACCTCTCTTAAGCTATCATATTTGATTGAATTCGAGAAAACCATTCACGAGAGGAAGAAGAAGTTTGATTAACGGAGGGTTGTAGACTTTCTCCGTGGTGTCCGCCCTCCGCCGTGGACAAACAAACCATGTAGGAGAAGAATTGACAACTCCATGACATTGCCCTCCGCCGTCATGGATGCTCTCACAGGATGTATTACCCGCTGATGCGCCCGTGGTCTGCATCTTATCTCAGGCGAAGAAGTGGTGGATTGGGCCAGGCCGCCCTGTCGGCAGCGAGGAAGCTGTGCCTGGCCTGCTGTTGGGTCGTTGAGTTCCATGGTTTTCATGCAACTCGGGATTTTGATTGCAAATTTAGGGTCGACCTCCATCATCGAAGAGGAATACGTTCGGGCCAGCCTCCATCATCGAAGAGAAGTAGAACATGGGAGGCCACAGCCGCATGCATGGGCCACAGCCGCGAGGAAGCTGTGCCTGGCCTGCTGTTGATTGCAAATTTACCTTTTTTTAATCTTGATTCACATGTATCTGCATATTAGTTTGCTTGTCCATGCATATAGGTAGTTGTAGCAGTTGGAGCCTCGGAGAACATGTGGGAGGTGAGATGCGAGGCGCCGTGAGATGTGGCGCTTGGCGAGAGGTTGCTGTATATGCATGTCCGAGGTTGTTAGCTGATGCTGCATGAGTGGCCGGGTTGTGTGGTTTCCTAGCGTGATTCCAGGAGAAGATCAGGTCGTCATTTAGTGGTGTGAGTGCGTGCGTGCATGCAGTAAGTGGGGGAGATTGTGGCCCGGTTGTATGGGCATGAGTTTTCTTAAGCACTTGTACACATGTTCGCTTTGAGAAGAGAATAGAGAGAAGGAAAAGAGCCCGGCTGTGTGAAACAGCAGCTCGCCAAACTCCTGTGTCTCCTGTATTCGTGAGAGAGTCGTGAGACGCGACCAAAAAGAAGAAGGGAGCTGGCCATCAGCCCCAACAGGGCCGGCATGAGAAGGGAAGGTTACGATAGTCACCATGCATGCATGTATCTAGAAAGAGGCTCCACGTGTTCCCCGATTGCATCCCATGGCATCCACTCTGGCTACTCCAGGGCTCCTTTACGTCGGCTCGCGTGATTGCTGAAGGCGCTTCTGCGTGGGATGCCATCGAGAGAAACGTGGTGCCATCCTAGATCGGGTACGCACGGGGGTGACCTGGAGACTATCTCCACGGATTTTTCTTTCTAGAAATCAACGATGTCTACGTAGGTGCGGGTCACCAATTCACCGTGCCCACGAATGCCGCATGTGCACGGACTGGATGGGTGTTTAGCGAGCTAGCCGTACCTGTATGTTATGTAGATGCATGCTCTGCTGGCCTTGCTTCCACGTTCCAATCATACTCTGGCGGATCGCTCTCCTTTGGCAGTTAGAGAGGGGTTGGACCTCCTTATAAATAATTTTTCTTTCACATGCTATTGGAGTTTGAAAAGAAAAGTTGTTTCTGCGTGCTCCTTCTTCAACATCCGCCTTGCCTCATCACGACGCGCCACGGGTTGCGGGAATGAGCTGAGCTGAGCTCATACGTATGTGCTTATTTTTTACCAGTCAGAAAGAGAGTTTGTAACGGGAGAGCCACGATCTGAGACGTGGGATGATAAGTTGTTACCGACTCGGACGTGGGTCCATCCCACATCTCTCCACGCGGCTATGCCTATATATGTGAGGCGTCTGCCGACCCTAGCCGTCACGAGAATCAGATCGCATCTTTGCCTCGAAGCCCACTATCGTTTCATTTGTTGGTGCTGCCGTCGGTGATCCCATCTCGTCCACCGCATACACGGTTGACAGTAGGGCAGGCCTCCGAAACCAGCCTCTCTGGATCCAATATGGGAGAGGGGCGATTAGGTTTTGGGGAGCGTCTTGTATGTGACTGCTCGTTGTCGTCCATTCACGTCTACTGCATCATCTACGTCCGAGTCATCTCTATCGTTACCATGTCGACCACTAACGACGCCAACCGTGCCGTTGCCGAGAAACTTGCACTACTAGGAAAAGGCCTACTAATGGCGCACCGGTTTTGCCTACTAATGGCGCACCACCGGTGCGCCATTAGTATCACGCCACTAGATTTTTTACTAATGGCGCACCACTGGTGCGCCATTAGTATCTGGCATGCTAATGGCGCACCAGGCAGTGCGCCATTAGTTTTGCTCACGGTGCGCCACTAGTGTCTGCTATACTAATGGCGCACCACATGGTAGTGCGCCATTAGTAACAATTTTTTTAAAAAAAATTTCTTAATCTCAGGTCACTATTTCACCTATGAGATATCCAACACATATATATACAACAAGCATCCATATAACAATCATAGCCAACACACAAGTTCCATCATATATACATACATAGCCAACACACAAGTTCCATCATATATACATACATAGCCAACACATAGTTCCATCGTTACATATTACAAAAGTTTCACATTGTTCATCCAACACCGTTATCCATCAATTCACAAAAGTTTCACATTGATACAAAATAAAAACACAAATGAAAAAGAAGCACTCCATCCATGCAAGCTTCCGTGAATTAAATCAAATCTGCAAAATGATAAACAAGAAGTTAGAAGAAGAAAAAGAAGAAGACTAGAAGAATACTAGAAGAAGAAGAACACTAGAAGAAGAATAAGAAGAATTTTGGAAAAGAAATAAGAAGAAGACTATAAGCTTATTATGTAAACTTGATCATTTTGTGCTAACATAAGTTATTTTGGAGCTAACCTATAGGAAAGTAAGCATATAAGCTCTAAGTTAGTATATTAGAGCCAACTTAGGTAAAATGAAGCTAACCTATGTTATTTTGGAAAATAAGAAGAATAAGAAAAAGACTATAAGCTTATTATGTAAACTTGATCATTTTGTGCTAACATAAGTTATTTTGGAGCTAACCTATAGGAAACTAAGCATATAAGCTCTAAGTTAGCATATTAGAGCCAACTTAGGTAAAATGAAGCTAACCTATAGGAAACTAAGCATATTAGAGATAACATAGGTAACTAAGTATATATATATCATTTTGGAGATCTGACATACCTGACAAAGTTCAGTTCTCATGCATATTGTTCCTCTCCTTCTCCTTCCTCAGCCTGATGCGCCAAGAGCGGCGAGGCGGTGGAGGCGGTGGAGGCAGTGGGATGTAGTCTTCTACCTCAATTGGCGTGGTCATGTCGCCCAGCTGTGGGATCGCCGGCGCCACCACCGGTGCGTGGTCATTGTCAGGCACCACCACCATCGCGAGGCCACCTTCAGGCACGACCATCGCTAGGTCATCCTCAGCCACCTCCATCTCTTGCCCATGGTCAGCCACCACCATCTCTTACCCATGGTCAGCCACCACCATCTCTTGCCCTTGGTCAGCCACCACCAGCGCTAGGTCATCCTCAGCCTGATGCCCATCGTCATCCTGTAGCTCCTCATCCCCACTCTGCTCCTCTTCTCCCGCACTCCAGTCCGAATCATCCTTCTTGTTGTCTATGCTGCTGCCAGAATCGCTGCTGCTTTCGCTGCAGCCAGAATCGCTGCTGCTTTCGCTACAGCCATAGTCGCTGCTGCTTTGGCTGTAGCCATTGTCGCTGCTGCTGCTCCCATTACCTGTCCAAATGCAACAATGACCGATAACAATCAATGTGAGACAAAGCCAAATGTAGAGGAATAAAGAAGAGGCAAAACGTACCGCATCATAATCTTCAGTGTAGCGCATGCGACACATAGTCGCGTTGAACGCCTTCATGATGAGCATGGTGGCATCGTCGTCGTACCTGAAGAGAAGGAAGTACCCCAGCCGCAGGTCGTAGGCACGGTAGAACTTCTCCCACCCACGAGACAAGTACATGTGGCCCTCCTTGATCACCAACTCCACATCCCACAGCCTGCGAAACCCGCTGCCGGCTTGTCGCAGCTTCACATTATTTGGCGGATCTTCACCCATCAGCATGTTCATAAAACTGTTAGGCAGCCTCTGCAGTTTGGGACAATGAGTGATGTAGCAAACAACAGATATCATAATGAGATGGGTGAAGGGGAGATCTCTCATTTTATATACCTGCTTCATGGATGATACTGAAGTCCCAAGTATGATAGTGAAGAACTCGGAAGCATCCAACTCATACTGCGATGTCGCAGAGCGGCGGTGGCTGCTTCCCGCCATCTCTGATAAGCAGCAGAAGAGACCAATTAGTACCCTTACAACAGATCATAAAACATATGGAGTACCCGAATTTGCCGGAACGGAAGTTAATCGACATTCCGGCAAACTCAAGGGCCTCTCGGGGTACCTGCAAAATCACTATCCCCGCGTAATGAAGTCGCCAATGGGTCATTTTAGAAGATCACAAGTAGCATCATCACAAGTACAACATCATCACAAATACAGCAGCACCAGCAGCGAATACAGGCATAACAGCAGCAGCAGCAGGTTTATTCTTCTTCTCATAAACATTATTTCTAGATGCCATAATCAGATCGAAATTTCAAACCACAAACTTACTTTCAACTATAAACAAAACTGACTTGTTGTTAATGAACAGTGGCTAAAGATATATAAAACTCCATTGCAAATGTGCCATGTCAATGAAACAACTCATGGAAGTAAACTACTAGCAGGCTCAAAAGTCAAGTAAACCGAAGATTATGACAGCTTGCAAACACAGGACCATGTCATTATCATGGCAGTCCACTATATATTTTTATGACAAAATACATCATTATCAGGGCACATTACACAGCAAGGTGAGACTAGGCACTGATGCAGTAGACTAAGTAGACTATGAAATATGCAATGTTAGAAGTAAAATGAGTCAATCATCACATCATCCTACTGTGACTACTGAAATAACACAACCATCAACCGGAAAAATCTGGTAACATGAAAACATACTTGCAACAATCAGTGCATGCTTTCAGTTTGGTCACTGAATGTAGTCTGTTTTGTTCACTAAACACAACTACCCCAAAATAAACAAATACACTACAAGCCTATTGTTGACAATTCTTCAGATCAAACAACCCCATTATTTGGTTTTGATGGCTTGGACAACGGTAAGTTGCTAAAATATGACTATAAACTGGTAATGTTGTGCCTTGGATATATTATACTAAACTGGTAATGGAATAAAGATGCTTAAAACAAAACTTTTGCCTAACTATTTGGTCTGAAAGTGTTTGCTTCTGGTAGCCACTTCACAACTGCACATTACAAACAGTGACCAATACCATATTAAATTCTCACTGTTGACAATTTGGATTCAATCACCTTCATTTGATCAAAGATGTTCAGCAACACTACAGTTGTCATAACTAAACAAGAAAAAGAACAGAAGCCTCACACTGTCCTCAAATTAGCAAGCATATTGTTAAGACAATTTTTCAAACCAAACAACCTCAAAAAAATTGATCTGGAAAGAACAGCGGAGGCTGTTTCGAATGAATTATTATATGTAAAAAAACTAGGCACAGTGATTCAGAAGCAAGAAAAGCTCAGCTGATAATTTGCAGAGTGACAATATTAATGTTCTGTGTTGTGAGGACCAGCAGGAATCAAGAGCAATTTGTTCGATTAATCCACACTAATTATGCATCAGTCAATAATACTAAACTGTACGGAGAGAAGTAATTAGACTTGTAAGCCGTTGCTAGCGAGTACAAGCATGCAGAAGAGAAATTATAACATGCCGCCGTGGCCCTAGGGTTTGCAGGGGAGGGGGTGGAGGAGAAGGGAGGAATCACCTGGGGAGGGGATGGAGGAATGGAGGAAGACGCCGGCGTTGAAGCTCCGGCAGCGGCTGGGCGTTGAAGCTCCGATGACATGAGGCGGGCTCCTCCACTCGCCTGTCTCTGCGTCTCGGCTTGGGCGGGAGGACGTCGAGGGCGCGGGCGCGGGCGGAGGGGGGACGGCGAGGGAGGCGGCGCTTGGCTCGGTGTCGCGTGGCCTGGCTGAGTTGAGGTAGAGGCGGTCGTCGTCTCCTCCTCCTCCTCGTCGTCATCCTCCTGGTCGGGGCGGCGGCGGCAAGGGACGGAGGGGACGGAGGGGGCGCGGGGGTCAGGGCGGCGGCGGCAGGGGACGGAGGGGACGGAGGGGGCGTGGGGGCGCGGGGGCGGGGGTCGGGGCGGCGGCGGCAGGGGACGGAGGGGGCGTACGGTTAGGTCGAGTGGGGAGGAAGGGAGGGAGGGGAATAGGTGGAGTGGGGGGGGGGAAGCTTACTAATGGCGCACCCAGCAGCGGTGCGCCATTAGAATGTTTTTTTATTACAGTTCGAGCCATCAGGTTATATTCCACCTAACCCAATCTACATCAGAACCCGCCCACTAGCCCGACTGGTCAGCACGCAGCACACACACTGGAGGTCTTGGGTTTGATTCCCAGGCTCCCCAATTTTTATTTTTATGCATTTAAAATGCTGTTTGATATTTATTTATGTTTAAATATGTTCAAACTTGTTTAAATCATAACAGTAATATTTTTTATAAAAGCGGTAATAAATTTTTTTTAAATATGTTTGAATTTGTTATTTGAAAATATTTATGAATATGAAAAAGGTGGAGTGGAGGGTGCGGTGGGTCATCAGCGACGGTGGAGTGGGGGAGGGTGCGGGCCGGGGGTCGGCGGCGGCCGGCCGGCCGGTGGAGCGGGGGAGGGTGCGGTTGATCGTCGGCGGCGGTGGAGCGGGGGAGGGTGCGGTTGATCGTCGGCGGCGAGGGGGACGTCGATGTCCCATGAACACGGTTTTCGAAGACCCGGGATCTCTATCTAGCTGGCGATACGTTGTGTCATCCATGCACCTTACGCATCCAGAAAATCCGTGGACTACCTGCCCCGCGAGATAACCGTAACCGAGATAGTCGTGTAGTAGTGAAATATATATATATATATATATATATATATATATATATATATATATACTAATGGCGCACCGCGTAGTAGTACGCCATTACTAGTTTAAACTAGTAATGGTGCATTGTGACACGGTGCGCCATTAATTGTTTTGCAAAAAAAAGAATAAAAAAAAATTAAGTACTGGCGCACTCCTTGTCCGGTGCGCCATTACTAGTTAGAACTAGTAATGGCGCACTTCGGTCGGATGCGCCATTAATATGTATGTAAAAATGAAAAAAAAATATCACTTGTGGCGCACCTTTTGTCTGGTGCGCCATTAGCGTCTTCCACACTAATGGCGTATCACCAACTGGTGCACCATTAGTATATAGTAGTGGCACACTACTTCGCTGATGCGCCATTAGTGTCAATCCTATCTATAGCCCCTTTCCTAGTAGTGTTGAAGCCGAGAAGAAGGCCGTCGAGGACACCGCTGTTGCCGCCGGCGCCGCCGCGGCCTCTGCCTGGCTGATTGGAGCGTATAACTCGTTTATCCCACCCCTATTGATTTCTGTTTTAGCCATGCTAGTGTTACACGTAGATGTATTTGTTGTTAGTGTAGTATGTACTTGCGTGATCAAATATCAGCATGTGTTTATTTCTGTCAATACCATGCGTGATTTATTCCTGAATTAAATTAATCAAAATATTGTTAATATACTTAACAAATTATGCTAGATAGATGCATATATTGCGTGAGTTGTGGATTTGCCGTCATTGGTTCGGCGTTCACATGACCTTCCGACATTGTTCCTTCTAGATCGAGCTCGTAGTAGACCGAATCATAGACTCTTGGTGCTTCTGTTCGTTATTAGCCTTCCGTAGCCATATCGAGCTCAACACAATCCAGGTCACGGTTTTTTCACTGAGTTCGTCTATGGTCATGGATGTATGTCCCTGTGCTTCTCTTGTTGGAAACTAATCACGTTACGATAATCAAGTTAAACTATATTCCCTCTGTAAACTAATATAAAAGTATTTAGAATACTAAAATAGTAATCTAAAACTCTTATATTAGTTTACCGAGGAAGTACATACATAGAAACATGTGCACACGTTCCTCTTATTTATGGGTTTTTCTAAAGAGACTGCACCTGTGCCTCCATCGCAAGGCAATCAATTGTACCGGAAGTCAAATTGCGTTTTGAGTCGGTACAACACATGACATTAACCAAATTAATTTACATGTCTCTTCGATGAATCTCCGCCGTTTAGACATTCTAACTTTGGAGTACAAAATCTCTGCCGTTCGTTTTCTATCGTTTCATCCTAACTACGGTCCCTAGTAATTATGCTACCTCTAGGCCCCTGATTTAGCTCATAAGCTATTACTCACTCCGTCCGAAAAAATTTGTCCCTCAAATGGATGTATCTAACACCAAGTTAGTGTTAGATACATTCATTTAAGAAACAAGCTTAGGAAGTTTTTTCGGACGGAGAGAGTATTTACTAGCTCCTATCATTATTTAGTACTCCCTCCGTCCCATAATGTAAGACGTTTTTTAACACTACAATAGTGTCAAAAAGCGTCTTACATTATGGGACGAATGGAGTACTTAGGACATGATTAATTAACTCGTCTAGCTAAAACAATATATCCTGCCATTTGAAATCAATTAAGATAAATTCCACTTAATCCTGCTTAATTATGAAACCAGGCAGTCAACTCTCCCAGCCTTTAGAAGTGATGCACGTAACACCCCTAGATGGTTTTAGTATAACGGTATTGCCGCGGTGATGGTGGTTTTGCTGAAGTTGCAATTGAACATGGGAAATCTCTGTGGGTTATCTCTCTCCAATATATATTTCTCAGTCCTTTTCTCAAAACTGATGTTGGAGGCCATGCAGAAAGCCATCTATAGTTCACACAACTGTAAGACTTAACCGGCTGCCTTTAAGTCCTCTTTTGCCGATGAAGGTTACGACTGCATTTACCACCCTGATCTGGTGGTGCTTGCTTGCGCGATATATGATATTGTTTTGTCCTATCACGCGAACAAATAACACAACATCTACTACATAATAAAGTCGTTCAAAATAAACATCGTGAAATCACCAGACACTTCTGAATATTGTCAGATATGAGTACCATCTTTGTGAAATGCTAAAGTCATCAAATCTTGTAATTTGATATTGTAAACTGGAGATATGAATACTCAACTATCCATACATCCCAAGCAAGATCTGTTGGATGACCATGTCCGGTGCCCTAGCATGGTCCATCCCGGAATAATGCCCTTGGCCGGCTCTGGCACAAAGCTGAGAGAGATCTTGTGGTACTTAGCTTGTTGATTTGGGAAACCGTCATGGCCAAAATAGAAACCCCCTAGATCAGATATTTTTTGTAGAGCCCATGCTAATTTGCAGATGATCCCTCTTCTTCCTCCGTTTGGGACTTCATGAGTTGCAAGAGAAAGCCCCGGTATCTTCTGCTACTTGCTCAGGTTTTCAAAAGCAATCATGTTGATCTAGAGAAGGAACTTGATTCAGGTCATGAGATGGAGGTCCTTGGGGCTGGCCTTGTAGATTTTAATTATTCCGTGCTAATGTGGACATACAACATTGCTACTTGACGGTGGAATGTACTTCAATTTTCAGATTTTTCCGGCCACCGGCCAAGACTAGAAAAATTCCGTTCATACAATACTTGGTCTCATTTTGATTTCATATGATAGACAAATGAAAGAATTGTTTGGCCTTCAAAAAAGAGGAAGATGCATACACAGCATAAAGTATTAAAACCATATGAATTGAGATTGTAAATAAACACGCATGTGAAATTGTGAACATAAACACACTCAATATGGTACGCGCTAGCTATTTTGTGACGAAATGTTGAAGCAGTTTATTCTTGTGGGCTTGCCAAGCAGATGTTGTATTAGATCTAGAAGTACTCTCTCCGTACCGTATCTGTATACAGTTAATGGAAAAAGTTAGAAATATTGTAAAATGCTTTGAGAACCCAATATATATGCTGAAATCTATGAAGAAATATAATGTCAATCAAATTTGGACGCGGCAGCAAGCCAGTAACCCAGACTAGGCACGCAAGAGGAACTTAAATGCAGGGCTGATCAGCAGGTCCAGCGCGGCGCGTCTACCCTGGGCTGCGATCCTTGATCGTACAATCTCAGCCTGAAGGGCTATTTCAACTTCATGAGCGCTGTTGTTGTTGCTGACGGTCGCTGCACACGAGATGTGTAAGTCGACATTGCATGTTCTGCAACGGTAGTACGATGCCCGCCTCACGCCTTTGTCGCACGCGGCACAGCAGCCATCGGCGACGACCAGTGTGAGGTCGTGCGCCGGGTACGTGTGCCGCGCGCTGCGCACAACCTGTGGCAGCCGCCTGCAGGTCGGGTGCATGTCAAACCCGCATGGTGGGCAGCGGTAGAGGAAGGATCCCGGAGCGCAATGCCCCAAGTAGACGTCACACAAGAGGGCCGCGTCTTGGCGGGTCTGGATGAGCACGAGCGGGTGCACTTCGTGCTGAGGGGAGGAGAACGTCTGCGAGTAGCCGACACAAGAGTCGTGGATGGCAAAGTCGCAGCCTGCGCTGCAGCCATATCCTGCGCCGGACAAGTCTTGGCAGCACATGTCGCAGCGGAACAGCCCAGTGTAGTGCCGCTTCACGAGCTCGTGCCCTGGATACGGATGGGAGAAGTGGCTAATAACAGCGTCCTCCTGCCGCCGCTGGGCCATCTCTCGGTTGTCTGGCTCGTGTGCTTCGTGTGTTTATGTGTTTGCTTTGGATGACATTGGAGCTGCATCGGCATGGATACTTATAGCTCTTCAGGATGCAAAATATAGTGAAGCTGAGGTCCTTTGTCAAGTAGTTTGTTAAGTATATTGTGTACGTGTATATTTGTGTGTATGGCGCACCTCCTGTTTCCTTTGTATAGTTGAGGTTGTGGCCCACCTCTGTACTTATATATACGTGCCTGGTGCACCGATCAATACATCGAGATTGCACAGCCCGTATCTTATCCTTCTACATGGTATCTATCGCAGCACGATCCTAACCCTAGCCGCCGCCGCCGCGCCTCCACGCCGCCACCGTGTTTGACACGAGAAAAACATCTAGGGACTCCGGGGAGAAGGGAAGAAGGGAGTGTGTTTCTCTCAGACGCCGGGGAAAGAAAACTGCGTATGCGGGCGTGCCAGTGTACAGTAGTACACAAAGAAAAAGAGTTACGGGAACATGTATTTCATTAATCTCATTGGAGAAATAAAATTACAATATCCAAAAAAAGGTGCGCTCCGTGGCCTACTAGCACGGCCAAGCTGGCTGTGGCGATTGTGTGATCTCCTGGTTCCCGGGGCCTCGGAAGACTCCGGTTAATTACTCCCGCGGGTTGCTCCGCGAGATACCTCCGATTGAGCTGTGTGGTCGTCTTCGTCGTCTTCGCTTCGCGTTCTCCATGCATGATGATGGTGATATGTGTGTGTTGGCGGCGGCAGAGCCCGTGTCCTCGTCGGTACACGCGCCGCGTGTAGCGTGGCCTTTGTGGTGGCCACGCTCGCCCTCGCCGTCGTGCCTCGTTGGTCTTGGCGGCGTTGGAGGAGTTGTTGTTGGGGTAGCATGGATCACGCTCGACTCGGACTTCTCGACGACCCGTAGCTTCTCGGGGTGTACAAGGGTCTACGCCCTGCGGGAGTAATTGTCGATGGAGACCGGCGTCGGTGTATGACCGTCGCGTTGCTCGCGCCAGTATGGCCTGAGTGGTCGACACCTCGTCCCGACCAGACGCCGAGTCCACGGCCGTCGGCGTAGTCAAGGCATCGTCTCACGAGATCGTAGAGGAGCGGTGTTGTTGTTGAAGTCGGGTCGCCCTGCAGCCGCGCCTTGTCCTCGGGGGGCGCCAACCTGCTCGGCTCCGGCCTATGAATGAGCGTGACGCGTGCAGCAGCGGCACCATGGCAAGGCACCATCTTCACGAGCAGGATACAGGCGCCGTTGTAAGGTGTCATCTTCACGATGTGGCGTCACTTGCAGGGACTCTTCGTTGAGCGTGTGGTGCCACGAATGTACGACGCTGTGACGAGCTCCACCTCTTTTTCTTGAATGATGTAAGACGTGCTGAAGCGAACGACGACCAGCGGTGAGCATGCCACCTCGCCATCAATTGGCTACGTGCATGGCCCATGCATGTGCAAAGGCCACTTACGTAGTGCACTGCCACACATTCAGACGTACTTAATGTTCAGCTTCATTCTTCTATAGCATTTGATGTAGACGAAATCCTCCGGCTGGAAATGGACGGCAGGTGCGGCGACATCCCAAATACCACGTCCATTGCTTCATGCGGTGGTGAGCCCAACGACCATCTTCACGCCTTGGACGCACACGAGTACGTATCAGGAGCATGCCTTCTTGTTCTTGTGTAGACCACTTCATGATGTTTGGCTGGACTAACGTGACACCATCGCCAAGGCACCATCGAGTCCGGGCGAGATGAAGGATAGGCACTACCCCGATGCCAAATGGGATCTCGTTTCCCTTGAAGGAGACGCGAGCAGCTCCGTCGTGCCACGTGAAGGAGTCGGTGATGTTGACATGGTCCGCAGTTTCGTCCTTCATGGTACCGGCTCGCCGAGGCGGGTGAAGGGTGTGACGGGTGATTTGAATGGCGGGAGGCATCGTGGCGAGCACCATGTTGTGGTCCTTGGCGTGATGAAATGGAGGTGAGCAGTGTGATGGCGAGTTCTGCGTCGTCAACTTCTACGACACCATCTTGATGAAGTGAACGAATGGCCCGACGGCGAACTCCAGATCACCGTCTTCAGCGGCGTCTCTCCGGCTCGACGAAGCGGACGGCGGGCTCCATAGAGCGGTGAGGTTGACCTACGTGTCATCGACCTCCAAAGCACCAGCTTGACGATATTGACGGTGGGCAGCGCCGTGGCGTGCCCTGTGTCATCGTGTTCTGCGGCGCCGTGTGACGAAGTGGACGCGAGGAGTGGGGGCGGCCTCCGTGGCGTCGGCCTCCATGGCGCCGGCTTGGCGACATCGAACGGTGGGCGGCATCGTGGCGTGCTCCGTGTCGTTGTCCTTCCGCGGCGCCTCGCGACGAAGTGGGCGTGAGTGGTGATGGTGACTTGTGTGTCGTTGGCCTCCATAGAGCTAGCTTGGTGAAGAATCTGGCGGGGAGCACCACGGTTGGCTAAACGGCATCTTCGTCTAGCCGCGATGACTGGAGGACGACCACCATGGCGTCGACCTCTGGGACATCGACCTCGATGGCTTCAACGTCCATAGCGTGGGCTTGGTGAAGACGAGCTCCAGCGGCGCGTCGTTCTCATCGAGCGGTGATGAGTGGGGGCGGCCACCGTGACGCCGACCTCCGGGGCACCGACCTCGGTGGCGTCAGCGTCCGTAGCGGGGGCTTGGTGAAGACGAGCTCCGGCGGCGCGTCGTTCTCATCAAGCGGTGATGAGTGGGGGCGGCCACCGTGGCGCCGACCTCCAGGGCACCGACCTCGGTGGCGTCAGCGTTCATAGCGCGGGCTTGGTGAAGACGAGCTCCGGCGACGCGTCGTCTTCGTCGAGCGGTGGTGAGCGGGGTCGGCCTCCATGGCGTCGACTTCGACGGTGGGCGGCGTTGTGGCGTGCTCCATGTCGTCATCTTGGTCGAACCGTCGTGACGAGGTGGACAGCAGGTGGTGATGGCGACCTCCTCGTTGTTCTTGGTAACGCTGGCTTGGTGAAGACCATCCCCGGCAACGTTGACTTCATCATCCGGTCCGGCGGCTCCATCTCCGGCGGCGGTCCAATCATGCGAACGATGCCGGGCAACGCTCCCGACTTGTGTGCGTGCATGCTATATGCCAAGAAAGAACTAAGCAAGAGATTTGTTAAATCAAAGTTTTACCGTTCGGGAACACGAGTTTGGCCTCCATGGTGGTTCGCCTCCACCTCCTCGCCTTGCTCCCGGGATGCAGTCGCCTGAAACTCTACCAGAGGCTATCCACTCCGCCTCCGGCCGATGCGTGAGGATTCTACGTGCGTTCTTCCCTCGGCCTGACCGTGAGTCCCGATTGATGGGTGCGTGGGTTGCGGATGGATTGATTGCTGCGTGGTTTGACGAATAGATGTGTGCGTGAGATGACAAATGGATGGGTGCTGGAGGTGTTGTGCGATGGATGGGTGCCGGAGGTGTTGTGTGATGGATGTATGCATGCGTCAGTTGCCTTGAGAATGGATGTGTACGTGAGGCCTCCTCCCCCGAATCTTATCATCTCGCTGATGTTTATCTTTCTTCTTCTTGACGCGTACGCCTGCACACGGAAAATGAAAACCGTCTCGTGCGTACCTAGCTACCTGACTGACGGTGGGCCTGGTTCATTCGATCGTCCCCTTCATGCTTATCTCCGGGGTTTTTTTTTAGCATCAGAACAAACACAAGCGCTCATATACACGCGCATACACTCATTCTTATGAATGCACACACGCACACCCTATTTCTATGAGCATCTCCGAGAGACTGAGCCGGCATATCATCTTGAGATTTACGAAGTCACTGTAGGCGCCTCGTCGTCGACGGAAACATCTCCCACTAAAAGCGCATCGTCGGAAATCCTGAAATAAATCCAGGAATAATGCGAGCATCAGGATTTGAACCCTAGTGGGTTGAGGATACCACTGTCCACCTAACCAACTCAACCACATGTTGATTCGCTTATCTCCGGGGTTTGCTAGTTGAAATAATCACAGGTATTCAAGTACGTATACGCGCGCTTGCCGGCCGGTATATACGGCACTTAAAGAAATACGCATACTGTATGTCATCTTGTGGGCGCGCCGTAGATGTGGACTCCGCCTTCTGATTGTAACCTGCATGTGTGTATAAGTTTATGCCACGGAGCATCAAGTGCAAGTATACATTGGTTAGTACGTGGGCAAACTCAAAATGCATGCATGCATGTACCATTGCATCGAGGATTGCCTAATGCGTGTGTGTATGTATACACTCAATATAAAACATAGATGTGTATAACTTACAATACAAAGAAGAAAGAAAGAAAAAAATACATTTATACTTATATCTTCTGAAAATAGTAATCACAAAAATACGTCGAACACACCGCCAGCCACCGCCGCCGCCACCCTCCTTCCGGCCGCCGCCGCCGCCGCTGGTAACCGCCGCCTCTCCCACCACCTCGCTCGCCGCAGCCGCCGCCTCCCCAAGGCCGCCGCGGCGGGCTCCCGCTTCCGCCAACCTCACCCGCGCTGCTACCCTCCCCTCCCCTTCCACCCGCGTCGCTAACCTTCCCCTCCCCTCCCACCCGCGCCGCACCCCCACCCCGCCTCCCTCCACCCGCGCTGAACCCTAACCCGCGTCGAACCCTAGCCATGAGCTCCTCCTCGTCCACCGTTTCCAACCGGTTTGCCGGTTCCGATGTCACTCTCGTCCGCGACCTCAACATCCACGAGCGTGTTCCGGTCAAGCTTGATCACACCACCGCCTCCTACTCCGCTTGCAAGCGCTATTTTTCGCTTGTGTTCCGTGAGTACCCCCTGCACGGCCACGTGGACGGCACCGTGGACTCGGCGCTCATGATCAACGACGAGGAGTGGATGATCCTCGACGCCACCATCATCCGCTGGTTCTACCTCACCATCTCCAGCGACCTCTTCCACACCGTGGTGAACGACGAGGACGACGCCTATGCGGCTGGACCAAGCTCAACGGCCTCTTCACCGACAATCGGCTGCAGCGCAAGGTCCTGCTCTATGGTGAGTTTTACGGGTGCCAGCAACTTGACTCATCCATCAATGATTTTTGCATGCGCCTCAAGAAGCTCGCCGATGAGCTCCGTGATCTCGGGGAAAAGATCGGCGACGAGCTCCTCATCAGCACCCTCTCCGGCGGCCTCAACGAGGACTTCGGGAACACCGCCTCCAACCTTACCCTCATCCCGGAGCCCACCTTCGCCAAGGTGGTCGCGTACCTCAAGTTGGAGGAGCGCCGGATGCGGGTGGCCCGGACTCGCGCGACCCACACCGCCCTCGTCGCAGGCACCCGCGGGGGTTCGGCCCCGCCACCGCCACGCCCGACGTCGTCCCAGCCGGCGGCGCCCGCCTTCCCACCCGGGTTCCCGCCCGCACCGGCCGCCCCCTTCCCGCCGCCCCAGCCGGCGGCCAATGGGGGGGGGGGGGGTCGTCGCGGCGGCCGTCGTGGTGGCCGCAAGCAGGGCGGCGGCGGTGCTCAGGGAGGAGTGCCCCGCCCGCTGCAGCAGGCTTCTCAGCCGGTCCCGTGGTACGCCAGCCAGAACCCATGGACCGGCGTTGTACACGCCTACTCCATGCCGGTTCCTCGGGCCCCTGCCCCGGGCATTCTCGGCGCCCGGCCACCACCGCACCAGGCGTACTACGCCGCGCCGCAGCCTTACGCGGCGCCCTATGGTCAGCAGCCGCCGCCAGGTGGGCCGCCGCTGCTGCCCCTGACGGCTGCGCCACCTCTCCCGCCGGCACCGTGGGACCCGGCCCTGTTGGCGGCTCTCCACAACGCTCCTTCCCCGTCCAGCTACACCGGCGGCCGTGACTGGTACATGGATAGCGGCGCCACCGCTCACATGGCGGCGTACCCCGGTAACCTCCATACCGGCTATCCTGTCCACACCTCCAACCGCATCACCGTCGGTGACGGCTCTTCCCTTCCTATCACTCATATTGGTCATACATATTTTCCGTCTACCTTCACTCCTATATCCATGTCCAATATTCTAGTTTCTCCTGAACTTATTAAAAATCTTGTTTCCGTTCGTTCTCTTACACGTGAAAATCCGGTTACCGTTGAATTTGACGAATGTGGTTTTTCTGTTAAGGATGCTCGCACGCGGATGGTGCTCCACCGATGTGACAGCCCCGACGAGCTCTACCCGGTTCACTCTGCCACCTCCACCACTTCCGCCGCCCCCGTCGCCCTCGCCACCGGAGTGGATCTTTGGCATGCTCGCTTGGGTCATCATAATCCCGCCACCCTTCGCCACATACTTCGGAGTTTTTCTTTCACGTGTAATAAGAACGAGGATCACTCGTGTCATGCATGTCGCCTCGGCAAACATGCTCGTCTTCCATTTAGGGCTTCTTCTTTTGTTGCATCGTACCCGTTTGAGTTAATTCATAGTGATGTTTGGACCTCTCCTGTTGCCAGTAATACGGGCTTTCTTTATTATCTTGTCATACTTGATGATTTTTCGCATTATGTGTGGACCTTCCCGTTGCGCCACAAGTCGGATGTTATATCCACTCTCGCCGCGTTCTACTCCTATGTTCTCACGCAATTTGGTCGTCCCATTCTCGCGTTGCAGACAGACAACGGGAAGGAGTTTGACAACCTCGCCGTTCGTAATCTTCTTACCACACATGGCACGATTTTTCGTCTCACTTGCCCGTACACCTCGCAACAGAACGGTCGTGCTGAGCGCATCCTTCGCACTCTCAATGACTGCGTTAGGACTCTTCTCTTTCATGCCAATGTGCCTCCGTGCTTTTGGCCTGACGCTCTCGCCACCGCTTCTCTCCTCATCAACATCCGCCCATGTCGTACTCGCGGGAACTTTACACCTCATCATCTTCTCTTCGGTGCACCCCCCTCTTATGATGGGCTTCGCATCTTCGACTGCCTTTGCTACCGTAGCATCGCCGCTACTGTGCCTCATAAGCTTGCACCCCGCTCTGTCGCATGTATCTTTCTCGGCTACCCACCCAACACTAAGGGCTATCGCTGTTATGATCCCGTCTCCCATCGTGCTTTCACCTCCCGACACGTTTACTTTGATGAGATGGTGTTTCCGTTTCAGCAGCAGGTACCCCTGGTTGTCTCGTCACCGCCGGCCACCGCCGGCCCCTCGACGACTCCGTCAGGCGGACGGTCCCGTTCGGCCCGCGGACCGCCTCCAGGCTTTGGCGGTCCTCACGCCCTCACGCCGGTGCCCTCGGCCTCCCCGGCCGGCTCTGACGGCGCCCCTGGCGCCCCTCCCTCACCCGCCGTGGGATCGGGCACGGCCGCCTTGACGCCCGCCGCCTCGCCGGACCCGACGCCGGCTCCCTCGCCGGTCCTTATGCCGGCCGCCTCGCCGGCTCACTCGCCGGCCCCGACGCCGGTCGCCTCGCCGGCCCTGACGCCGGCCGCCTCGCCGGCTCACTCGCCGGCCCCGACGCCGGCCGCCTCGCCGGCCCTGACGCCGGCCGCCTCGCCGGCTGCCTCGCCGGTGGCTCCGCTGGTGCCCTCTGGCCCCGTCACCCGCGCTCGTACCGGCGTTCATCGTCCGAGCCTCCGGTACACGAGTGACGAGTACGTCCTCGCCGCCTCCACCGCGGAGCCGTCGCCTCTTCCCGTGTCCGCCCGCGCCGCCCTACGTGATCCTCACTGGCTCGCGGTGATGCAGCAAGAGTTCGATGCGCTCCAACGGAACCGTACTTGGACACTGGTTCCCCGGCCTCCTCGCGCCAACGTCATCACCGGCAAGTTGGTCTTTCGCCATAAGACCCACTCGGATGGCACTCTCGAGCGCTACAAGGCTCGCTGGGTGGTCCGTGGTTTCCGCCAGCGCGCTGGAGTGGACTTCACCGAGACGTTCGCCCCGGTTGTCAAACCGGGCACGATCCGCACCGTCCTCCAGCTCGCCGTGTCCCGCGGCTGGCCCGTTCATCAGATGGATGTCTCCAACGCCTTTCTCCATGGCCATCTTGAGGAGCAGGTGTATTGTGAGCAACCCACTGGTTTTGTCGACGCCTCACTTCCCAGCCATGTGTGTCTGCTGTCCCGCTCTCTTTACGGGCTCAAGCAGGCACCCCGCGCCTGGTACCAGTGGATCGCCGGGTTTCTTCAGACACTGGGCTTCAGCGTTACTCGCTCGGACGCCTCACTGTTTGTCTATCGCCACGGTGACACCACTGCATATTTGCTGCTTTACGTCGACGACATCATCCTGACGGCCTCCTCCGCAGCTGTTCTTCAGCAGATTACTCTCCGGCTGCGTGACGAGTTTGCTATTAAGGACCTGGGTGCTCTACATTATTTCCTTGGCATTGTGGTCGTTCGGCGCCCGGACGGTTTCTTTCTTCATCAGCAGAAGTATGCACATGAGCTTCTTGAGCGTGCCGGTATGCTCAACTGTCATCCTGTTGCTACTCCTGTTGACACGAAGGCCAAGGTGTCTGCTCTTCAGGGCTCGCCTGCGTCGGATGCTCCTTTCTACCGGTCTATTGTCGGCGCTCTTCAGTACTTGACTCTTACTCGACCAGATCTTCAGTATGCTGTTCAGCAGGTGTGTCTCCATATGCACGCCCCTCGTGACTCTCATTGGACTCTCGTGAAGCGGATCCTTCGCTACATCCGCAGCACGATGTCCCTCGGGTTGACACTCACGGCGTCTACTTCTCTGGAGATGGTGGCCTACTCCGATGCTGACTGGGCTGGCTGCCCTGACACTCGTCGGTCCACCTCTGGCTACTGCGTCTACCTCGGTCCTTCCCTTGTCTCGTGGTCGTCTAAACGACAACCCACAGTTTCGCGCTCCAGCGCGGAGGCTGAGTACCGAGCTGTGGCCAACGCTGTTACCGAGTGCACCTGGCTACGACAGTTACTGCAGGAGCTGCATCACGACGTGTCCCAGGCTACGGTTGTCTACTGTGACAACGTCTCTGTGGTGTACCTCTCCGCCAACCCTGTTCATTATCGCCGGACTAAACACATCGAGCTGGACATTCACTTTGTGCGCGAGCAGGTGGCTCTTGGACGCATGCGGGTTCTCCATGTGCCGACCGCTCAGCAGTTCGCCGATGTGATGACGAAGGGACTGCCGACTTCTACTTTCGAGGAGTTTCGTTCCAGTCTTTGCGTCACTGGCGCCGCTTCGACTGCAGGGGGGGGGGGGTGTTGAGTATATTGTGTACGTGTATATTTGTGTGTAGGGTCCACCTCATGTTTCCTTTGTATAGTTCAGGTTGTGGCCCACCTCTGTACTTATATATACGTGCCTGGTGCACCGATCAATACATCGAGATTGCACAGCCCATATCTTGTCCTTCTACATAGTTCAACAATTGTTTTTTAGTTGAAATAGAATGTGTACTTCATCTACTCCATTATAGGTTGTGCCAGCCAGACATTTTGCCCGAAGTAGTTGCCGAGCATCCTTGAATCAGTCCACTATTCGTTCATGTTTTTATGAAATTGCAAGTCAAATGGATGAAAGCCTAATCGCGCATAGAGCGTCCTTCTTAATAAATCAATAACTGCAAGTCAATTGGATGAAAGCCTAATCGTGCATAGATCATCGCTGTTAATAAATCAACACCCGTTCCTGTTTTTTATGAAATTGCAAGCAGCTAGATAAAAGCCTAATCGTGCATAGAGTGTCGTTCTTAATAAATCAATAACTAACCCCTCATCAGCAGTTAGTGGTAAGAGGCTAGCAGACACGACTGACACAATATAAAATTAATGTAGGCATGTAGCTGTATACTATATATGGCACAATCATTTTTGTACTAAATATACTTACATTCTATCTATTAGCAAAGACTCAACCCACCTCCTATCTGCCCTTGGATCCTTTCTAATACCTCAAGATTCGGCCGGGTCCAGCATCCGAATGAAAATGTAACCTTGTCCGCATGATTTTACACTGTTTCCACCCTCCATGCAGCCTCTAAAGACACCCATACACCTCCTCCACAAGACAGTCACGCGTTCATAAGTGGCTCATTTGATTGCTTTCCAAATTTGATATGCAAGAGGATTTCAATCCTTCATTGATTACCTAAAAAAAAACTGTCCTAGCTACGTTTCTCCTTCTTTTTTACCGAAAAAGGCTTCCGCCCCGTTTTATATATAAAGCAACGATCAACAGCACCCGGTACAAACGCACGATTCCACAACGCACGCGCAGACCCATCCAAGGCAGGGTACATCGGCGTTGAGCGCAGCAACACCATCCCCATCACTACAAGCACCGCTAACAAGTGAAGCCGCATATGACGCACCGTGGGCTTCAAGGTGGTACCTTCAGGAAGGGGACGACACCGGAGCGCTGCCACCGCCCGATCTGAGGATCAGAGGTTCCCCTGGAGCAACACGACGGGCAATGAGAGCCGCTTCGACGCCTTCAAGAAGGGAACGAGCTTTGCCACCGCCCGTCCGTCAGAAGATAGAGCGGGTTTTCATCCCGGCCACCACTCACCGCCACTGAGCGCCACATCCCGGCTACCACGCCACCCACATGGCCGTGGCAGCCGGGCAGCACCAAGCGATGGGCTCTTCCCATGAGTACCGCAGAGCCACCACCGGGCTGCCGCCCTGACATCCAAGACCTAGACACCATCTCACCTGAGACACGCCGCTACTCCAACCGAAGATATGAGTGGAAAGGTCCTGTCGTTCGCACCCCTAGGCGGGCCCCAGTGCCGGGACCCAATAAGCCGGCCAAAATTGACCTCAATCGACCCGTTCTAAGGCACCTGGCACGAGACGAGCTCAGTCCTGCCTCCGGGCGCGAGATGAGCATGGTCCTGTTGCCGGGCGCGAGACAAGCTCGGTCCTGCCGCCGGGCTCGAGATGAGCATGGTCCTGCTGCCGGGCGCGAGACAAGGTCAGTCCTACTTCCAGGCGCGAGACCCGCTCGGCCCTGCTGCCGGGTGCAAGACGAATGATGGACCGCAGCTGGGGGAGGGCCAACCCTTCGACTTAGATAGCGGTCGGGCACCGAGGTGAAGGATTGAAGGTCGAACTGGGCCGCCTACAGACGAGCCGACGCTGGAAATCCAGCCGCCGCCACACCCAAACCGCCAAGCTGCCGTGATGCCGGCTCGGCGAATGGAAACCCCATGCTAAGAGGGCCGAGGCACCTCGCTGCACCAACAGGCGCCGCCCGCCGGAAAAGCTACTTCAGATCCGGCCAGCACGCAACCACCTCTGCCTGCCAAAGCGTTGCCAGCAAGACAGCCGCGCCTGTCCAGGTGCAACCCAATGCTACCCAGCCGCCGCCGGTCTCCCAAGACGCCACCAACAGAACCGGATCTGGGCCAGGAACCCTAGATCAGCTGCCTACACGCCCTGCTTCGGGCCCGGGATGACAACGACGAGCCAGGGCACAACGGGTGCGTGGCCACGCAAGGAGAGGCCCCAAGACGCCAGGGAGGAGGTTGAAGACAGGGAAGAGAGACACACCACGCCATGGCAAGGAGGGCGAGCCCCGCTTCGCACCATGCCAGCCGGGGCGGGAAAGCAGCTCCGCCGCCGCTGACGCCGCGCCGGCATTGACCGGCGGCACCCGCCGGAAGCGGCGAGGAAAGGAAGGGCGGGAGGAGAGGCTTTTGGCCGGCGGCGGAGAGAGGCTCCCCCGGGTAGCCCGCGGGGGGACTGACACGCGAGACGGGAGGGATTGCTTTCTGACCATCTCCTTCCTTTTTCTACACCCACTGTTGTTTCATGGACATCTTTGTCCCAGATCTTTGGAAGTGTTTCCTTGAGCTGCTCGCGACAGAGCCTATATGGGTGAGCTTGACGCCACTACTGAAACCGCCACCGATGCCAAGTTGTCACGGTTTGCCGATTTTCTTTCATCGAGAGCTCGGCAGTGTAAGGTGTCTGCCAAGTTTCTAGGTAATTAAACTCGATAGTGCCACGCAACTCGGCAAACATCACTGTTTGCCCGGTGTCTAGAAAAATGGACATGGACGCAAAAAGAAACTCGGCATTGTCGCACATTCTCGGAGTTCCGTGGAGTGAAAACACGGTAGTGTTCTGATAGCTGCGCCACACCAACGACCAGCGACATGGCGGCGGTCTAAGTTAGCCAGGTTTCAACTAACCAAAACTCGGCAATCTTTTTATACTCTTTCTTTTTCTTATTACAAAATTCTAGTTATCACGTCTATGCTGAGCACCCGGGGATAAAACCCTGCGGAGATGTGACACATGGGCCCACCAGAGATGTGGCAATGTCCATTTGACGGTTGGACTTCCTATGTTGAGTTCCAAAACTCAGCAAAGCCCCGATGTCTCCCCCGCATATAAACATAGGCGTGGGCGCAGGCTTGGCACCCACAGAAACCCTCGCCGTGTTCCACCTCTACCCTCACCGTTGAGCCCCCTCCTCTCCTTTTCTCGACGTTGTCCTGGAACCAGCAGCACCTGTTGCGCTGATAGACATCACCACCGCCCTCGCAGCATGCGTCGCATCGACGACCTCGTGCTTTGGAAGCAGATTCTGAATATCGTTGTAGAATACTGTTTTGTTTTGTAATGCATGGATCGACAACGGCGGCCTTCCGACTACATACTACTCTCTCTGTTTGTAAGTATAAGCCTTTTCAGAGATTTCAATACGAATCAATACGAATATATGTAGACATATTTTAGAATGTAGATTCACTCATTTTGCTTCGTATGTACTCTATATTGAAATTTGTAAAAGAAAAAATGAAAAGAAAAGAAATACTAGCTTGCATGCTGATGCGGCGGCGCCGGCATGAGAAAGGGACGGTATCGACTATGAGAGCGCCGCCGTCGACTTGGGTGGGTGTGCTCAGCATGCATGTACGTAGAGATCTTTAGATTTGTACTACCTTCATTTTCAAATATTTGTTTTTTTAGACATTTTAAATGGACTATACGAATGTATTAAGATATATTTTAAAATGTAGATTTACTTATTATGCTTAGTATGTAATCACTTGTTGAAATCTTTAGAAAGATAAATATTTAAAAACGGAGTGAGTGCATACGTGCGGGTCAGTATCCATGCATGCATGTGGACGCCACAAAGGCATGTGGACGCCACAAAGGCATGTGGAAGACTGGATCTGGATGGGTCTTTAGGGCATCTCCAGCCGCGGCCCCAGGAAGGCCTCCCCAGGCGATTTTTTCGCGTCGGCCCCGAAAAAATGGCACAGTCGCGCCTTCAGGAGCCCGATTTTCGCCGGCCTGGGCCGAAAACAGCGCCGGCGGATCCAGGCCGAACCCGGCACGCTGGGGGGCGCCCGGGGGCGCCCGGGCGAGCTGTTTTGGCGCGAAAAAGCCGCGGGCCAGCCGCGTCAGCGACACGGCGCCTCATCTTCCCCCAACGGTCTCGGTTCCCGCGGGGAATCAATGGCAAGGCTGCCGCCGGTCAGCCTTGCCATTGGTTCCTCACGGGCCGCGCGTCACGGGACGGTGCGCCGACACCTCCCCTCCCTCGCACGCGTACACACGGGCGCGGCGCGGCTATATAGCCGGTGGCCTCACTCGCCTGTGCTAACACCAGCCCCGACCCTCGCCGTCGCCCAGCCCCTCCCTCTCCCTTTACCTCTCCCGAGCGCCGCCGCCCAGCCCCTCCCTCTCCCTCTCTACCTCTCCCGAGCCCGTCGCCATGGCAGAACGTTTCCCCGGAGACGAGGCGGTGGCCAACGGCTTCGGCCGCCGTTCGCTCCGCGAACAGGAGTCCTGGCTCCTGTTCCAGGCGAACATCCCGGCGCCGCCGGACATGCGCGCCGAGCCAACGGGGTGGAGACTCAGCGCCGGGGGAGTGCCCATTCCCCCGTTGCCCGACGCCGTGGCGAAGCCGAAATACTTCGCCGAGGAAGTCGAGGTCGTGCACGCCTCCCTCACCGACGCCCAACTCTCCCTCCCCAGTACGCCGCCGACAACCACGCGGCTTGGGCGGCGTATTTCGAGCGCCGCCAGCAGCAGCGCTTGGCGTCCACCAACGGCGCGCCGATGGTCGGTGGCCGGCAGAGCAGCGAGGGGCGCCACCTGTGGTGGGGCGTCCCCGGCCGCACACTCGAGGGCGTGCTGACGTACCTCGAGGGCGGCAACGACCCGCCGTTGGCGTACCCGGCGAGGGTGGCCACCCCGGCGCAGCACCGACGCGCCGGGCCATGGGCGCCAAGGAGGTTCGGGTCCTCCTCTTCTTCCTCCTCACGATCTTCATCGTACTCCTCCGGTACTCCGGCCCTGCTCGGCGTCAAGGCCGAGCCCGCGGCGGAGACGCCGCTTGGCCGGAGCACTCGCAACGCCGGCATCGTCATCAACGAGGGCGGCCGGCGCGCCTCCTCGTCAGCTCCTCCTCCGCGCTTCGTCAAGCCAAAGACGGAGCCAGGGCTCGCGCCGGTGAAGACGGAGCCGGGGCTCGCGCCGGTGAAGAAAGAGCCGGCCGCGCCGGTGAAGATGACGGAGCTCGACGACGATGATGCGGCCCTGGAATGGGCGCAGGGACTCCATAGCGATGGAGAAGGAGCGCCTGGAGAAGGCGAAGGAGCGCCAGTGCGCCGCCCTGCTTCGCTTCGCCAAAGAACCAACGCGCCGACAAGGACCAATAGGCATCCACGCGTCAGCATTTCTGTGGCTGGGGTTTTTGTTTTTTTGAAAGGGGCTTGTTTAGGGGTTTTGGGGGTTAATTTAGTTTGTTATTAGCTAGCTAATAGAGAGAAGTGTCCTCTCTTATATCTCCGTGCTTGGTTTATACCAACGCTATGCTATGCCTAAACATGGCTTAGATTGAAGTGAAGGCAACATATGTGGTGCATGTCGAAAGTAATACTAATTAATCCTAACTTGATCAAGTTTGGATTAGTACTACTTTCGACATGCACCACATGCATGTTGCCTTCACTTCAATCCAATTCATATTCATTTCACCCACTGATATATATATATAATAACTCTTCATGCTCACATCATGCATCATCATAATAATAAGTCCTACTAATCATCATGATAGAACTTCTACTCGTTATTGATAACAAGTCATACGATCATCATCCTCATAGTCATCGAACCCAACCCTACTTAATTGTTCTTAGCACATGATCATCAGTATTAGGTAGGACCTAAATACCCTCTTTAAGGTAAAATAGCATAAAACAGTATAGACCCTGACTCTCCATTATGGAGAATGGAGATCATCCTGTCTCCAATTCTTACGCCGCGCTTCCTTTTACGTCTAAGAACCTCTTTACGAGTGTCCATACATTTTTTCCATTCTCTGATTTGCATGTCTCCACTTCTTTTAGAAATCCGGTATGGACAGTTGAGATTCATAGGATGACCTGGATATATGTTCAAAACATCAAGGCGACCATGCTCATACATCAGATGAGGCACACAATCCTCTGGGATTATCTGTTGAAAAACATAGTAATAACTTCATAGTTAGCAATGAAGTACTAGTTTTATATAGAAGTATGCAAAAGATGCATGTATGTCGTAATAGTAAAAAAATCTTACCAGGGTATCTCCATAGTAGTTACCGTAGTTCAACACGTGCACTAGCGGCATGTATTGACCATAATGTTGAGGAGTTTGATTGTAAATATTGTAATTCTCAAGATCATTACAAAATCCAACCAGATGATTTTTCTCCTTGTAAGTTAACTCAGAGCCATCGGTGTAGTAAGTTCTATCTACCATCTTCTGCACATTCTTTGATACTTCAAAATAAGCTGTCAATGGAAATAAGCTGTCAACTATTTTGAAATGAACAATATAAATTAGTTAATAATTAACTATGTTTGAGAAACTCACATAGCGGTAGAACTGGAGGCGTATCAACAAGGAACCAAATGTCCATATTGTCTTGCTCGATTTCAGGATCACCAAGATCCATGGTGACAAGCATACCCTCATCAAAACCATACAATTTGCAAAATGCTTCCCAATTTTTGCAACTAAAATGGGTTACGCTCTCAGCATTATACAGCTTTACTTCAAAATCCACATCATGATGGGTCCTTAGGTGAATTTTCTTTGTTTCAAAATTTTCATGGTCTTCAAAATCCATCCTCTCCAAGACATAGCGTCTTGCATGGCATGGGATAAACTATACTCGAATTGTAAAAGATGAAAATTACACGTTGAAATAGTTGAAGTCATGCTTAATTATGAAAAAAACACTTGTCGTCGTTGCGTACCGTTTCAACTTCAAAGGTCTCCTCGAGCTTAATGCTGAAGCGCCGATCATCGTCCAGGTGAGGCCTGTCGCACAGACCTCGATCGTCGTGGCACCAGTCGCACTCCCCCGGGAGACTTCCATCGTCCGATGATGACATTTCCTACGTTCATAATTCAAAGATTAAACATGTACAATTAAATATATATATATATATATATATATATATATATATATGTACTACAAAAACTAAATTAGATCATTATTATTCAACTAATCATATGCATATGCCTTGCATAGTGCTCTCCAATTTGAGCATTCAATAAGAAAAATCAAATCGCAAAATAAAGTAGTATTCAAATTAGGATGCATTCAATTATAAGAAAAACTACATCATCTCCATGTGTCCGTACATCGTCGAATATTATCACTAATACACGTCGAATACTATCATACATATCGCTAGTACAGCTAGAACCGTAGCGCCCGACTGGTATCGGCGCGGGCGGTGGTCACCCAAAGGGAAGGAACCATCACAGGATCATAGCTCCAGTGAGATCCCTGAAGAACCTGCCAGGTATTCTCAAACCTGCCCTCCAACGCAACCATGTAGCGACGGACGTGCTGGTCCCCGTCGCTGACACGGTGACGTACCACCTCCGCGGTGTCCGGAAGCCTCGGCACCGTCACTGGCCCACACGACCGCCACCAAACAAGGATCGGGTCAACGACGGGCTGGCTCCTCACCAAGCTACGCCCCCCGGAAGGTAGCGCCTCCCAGTACCAACCCGGCGGAGCCCAGTCCCGGACATGGCCCATCTGGTCAAGCAGGTGTCGTGCTCCGCCGACTCGACGACGAGGATGCGGGATAGGCATCGTCCACGTCGATGCGGTAATAATTGCTTTAACTAAAAAAATAAACTAGTTCTATTAATTTTCTTGCTAAAAATAAACTACTTATATAGTAAAATAAACCAGTTTTATTAAATCAACTAGTTCAACTACTAAGCACTTACTATAAATAGAATAAAGTAGTACTTACTAAAAATAAACAAGTTTACCTTCTTCTTTTTCATCTTCTTATTTATTTCTTCTCTTCTTCCACTCCTCTTCTTCTTATTCTTCTTCTTCTCCTCCTTTTTCCTCTTCTTATTTTCCTTTTTTCTCTCCTTCTTTTTCTTCTAAATATGAACATATACATAAATGACTTTGATTATACATAATTTTCAGATTCCTACACAATATGAACATATACATAAATTGACAAAGAAAATTCTATGAACAAAAAAAATCATAAAAATTCTATGAACAAAATTACAACAGAAAAAAATCATAAAAAATCTATGAACAAAATTACAACAGAAAAAAATCATAAAAAATCTATGAACAAAATTACAACAGTAAAAAATCATAAAAAATCTATGAACAAAATTACAACAGAAAAAAATCATAAATAATCTATGAAAAATTGACATATTCTTTGCATATGAACATACAAACATTTGCATATTCAACAATAATATTACCAAAAAAAATCTAAACTACACATCTAAATTAATACAGCTAAATTAATTAACTACACATCCAAATTAATACAACTAGTGCGGCGGCCCTGGGCGCGGCGGCATGGCGGCGGCCATTACAGGGAGGAGGAGGAGGGGATCGGGGCGGCGCTCACAGGGTGCGTGCGCGACGACGACGAGGAGGAAGGGCCAGCGGCGTCGGGGCAGGGGCGGCGCGGGGCAGCGACGGCGTCGGGGCGTGGCGACGCGGGACGGCGTCGGGGCGGCGCGTCGGAGGCAGGGCGACGACGGCGACGGCGAGGCAGACGACGGGCAGCCTGGCGGCGTCGCGGCGGGAGAATGAGGAACAGAACACAAAAATTCACAAGTCCTCGTTATATAGACGAGGCATTGGTTCCGGTTCGTGGCAACAACCGGGACCAATGTCACCTTTAGTCCCGGTTGGTGCTACCAACCGGGACCAAAGGCCACTTTTCAACAGCCCAAAGGGCGGGAAGCGGCGGCCTTTGGTCCCGGTTGGTGCCACCAGCCGGGACTAAAGGGTGGCATTGGTCCCGGTTGGTGCCACGAACCGGGACCAAAGCACCCTTTTTTGTCCCGGTTGGTGGTACCAACCGGGACCAAAGGCCTTGTGCTGCCCCGCGCCAAATCTTTAGTCCCACCTCGCTAGCTGAGGGAGCTCGAGAGTGGTTTATAAGCGCTGCTGCGCCTTCCCTCTCGAGCTCCTCTCAAATGCAGGCTTTCAGGCCTAACCCTGTGCGATGTGCCTGTGGGCCTACTGGGCCTCCTGCGGGACTGAATCCTGGCCCATGGTACGGTTTCTAGTCGTATTCAGGCCGTGGGGGCCAAGTAGGTGGCACCTTTTTTTTATTTGTTGCTTTATTTATTTTATTTTGTTTTTACTTACAACAAAATACTTATTGTTGCTATTTTTTCCAGTTTGTTTTGTTTTCTGCATTATTTATTTTCTTTTGTTTTTTGCTTTATTTTTTAATTCTTTATGCTTTTAGTTTTAGAAAAATTATAAACTTTTTGTTAATGCCATTACTTTTCAAATTTGAAAACACTTTTTTTTGTTTTCTTTGTTGCTTTATTTATTTTATTTTGTTTCTACTTATAACAAAATACTTATTGTTAATATAAGTATTTTTTTCCATATTTTTTGTTTTGTTTTCTGCATTATTTATTTTCTTTTGTTTTTTGCTTTATTTTTTAATTCTTTATGCTTTTAGTTTTAGAAAAATTTATAAACTTTTTGTTAATGCCATTAGTTTTCAAATTTGAAAACACTTTGTGTATTATATTTACTATCTACAATCTTTCTCCACAGAGATACCAAAAATTATAAACTTTCTGTTAGTGGCAATCTTTTATCTTGTCCGCGCAATTGTTGCAGAACGCTGATATTGCGTCCTCGTCATGGCAATCTTTTATCTTGTCCTTGATAAGGAGGAATCTGGCCCAAAGCGGCGATGCGATCTAGGAGTTAGTTCAAAGACGAAAACTCTGCCGGATCCATCTGCTTGGAGTGCTCGGAGTTGATGCGATGGGGGTTTTCGATGGCCCGAGAGGTCATCGTCGGCTCAACGGCCGAACGAGCGATCATAGTAAAGCCGCCCAGCCGGAGAGTTTGGCCTGGGGCCAGAGCTCCCCCGGAGGTGATGTTGTCTTTAAGGACAAGGCGAGCAATCGAGCCTTTCGTCGACGGCACAGTGGATCTCTCAATGAAAGCACCACAGTCGGTGTCAAAACCGGCGGATCTCGAGTAGGGGCCCCCGAACTGTGCGTTTAGGATCGATGGTAACAGGAGACGAGGGACACGATGTTTACCCAGGTTCGGGCCCTCTTTATGGAGGTAATACCCTACTTCCTGCTTGATTGATCTTGATGAATATGAGTATTACAAGAGTTGATCTACCACGATATCGTAATGGCTAAACCCTAGAATTCTAGCCTGTATGACTATGGTAATGAGTATCTCCTTTTCGGACTAACACCTCCGGTTTATGTAGACATCGGGGGGGGGGGGGGATCTAGGGTTACATGGAGTCAGTTAAATTATTGTTGAGCCTATATCCATGATCATTGCCTTGGATATCGTTATAGCTATGCGCTTTTCTACCAATTGCTCAACAATAATTTGTTCACCCACCGTATGTTTCTTTCAAGAGAGAAGCCTCTAGTAAAACCTATGGCCCCGGGGTCTATTTTCTATCATATTATTTTAGGATCTATAAAATCAAAAACACAAAAATACCTTGCTGTAATTTATTGTGTGAATTTGAATTCTTTGAAATTTGTGTGAATCTCAAGTTTGTCATTAACTTTACTAAAAAAATGAACATAGATGCGCCTATAGAGAAAATTCAACCTAAATTCATAATCAATTTCTATGAATTTCAGAGAAATTCATTATGAATTTAGGTCAAATTTCCTGTATAGGGGCATCTATTTTGATTTTGAGGGGAGCTCAACAAGGCAGAGAGGGACGGGCTTATAAACCAGTGTGGGCGCCCTTCGGTTGGTGAGGTGGGACTAAACTGTGTATCGCAACGAGGACCAACCATTTAGTCCCGGTTGGTGGCATGAACCGGGACTAAAGGGGACCTATTGGTCCCGGTTCATGCCACCAACCGAAACTAGTGGTGGTGGGCCAGGAGTGAGGCCCGTTGGTCCCAGTTCGTCCCACCAACCGGGACCAATAGGTCCAGACGAATCGGGACCAATGGCCCACGTGGCCCGGGCGGCCCTCTGGGCTCACGAACTGAGTCCAATGCACTCATTGGTCCCGGTTCTGGACTGAACCGGGACTAATGGGCTTACCCGGCCTGAACCTTTGCCCCCTTTTTTACTAGTGTCATTGTCCTAATCATGCGTTCTAGTGGATCAGGTATCCACGCCATCGATCTCCGTCCTCAGGCCTTGGTTCTGTTCTTATACTGGACAACTAGGTACCTGTTCAAGGTAGTGACAGGCTCTCACAAAATTCGGCCAAGTTCAGACAAATTAAGAGATAACAAGTTGAGTGCTGTAGCGTGAACCAATAAGTTGCAATCTAAGCCGTAAGATGGGAAACCTACGTATTCCATTAGGAGACCTTCAAGCAGCGAAACATTGTTTGAGCTACACTCAAATGTTGGTTTCTTTGGAAGTTTCAAAGTTTCAACTCCTGGCAGTAGTCATCTCTGTACTCCTCTACAATCACTCGGCAGTTGGCAAGGTACAAAATAAAACCCTGATTTCTATTCCAGGTGAATGCCAAATAAGTTGACCTGTCACAAAATACTATTACACCATACTACCGTCATCTCCCCCACTTTGCTTTGCTCTTCTCTGAATTTCATTCCTAACAGCTGCTGTAAGCGAATCTGAATTAGGGAATCATGCCCGAACACCCATCATGCATAAACAACACACATGACTGACTCAACTCTCATCATGTTTTCAACATACTCTTAATTGTTTTTTCACAACATATCAAGATCTTTCACCATGATTCGAACCGCGATAGACCAGTTTAAAGAACGAGCTCAATGACAAACTCGTCCATCACACCTGACATGATATATTCCCTTTTTTTCATTCTTAAAAAGCAACCTGTAAAAAACGCAGTTGTCTTCCTGTTTGTTTTTTTTCCTTTTCTTATTAATGACGGTTCACCTGTTCAACCCTTGACGTTTGAATAAAATACGGAAAAAGACAAATTTCATAATATTCGAAAAAGTTCGTGAATTTTAAAATGTTCATGGATTTTTCAAAAATAGTTCACAAAATTTGAAAAAAGTTCATTGATTTTTAAAAAAGTTTACAAGTTTGAAGAAAAGTTCATCAATTTTGAAAAACAATTCACCGATTTTTAAAATAGTTCATTTATTTATGGAAAAAAGTTCATAGATTTTGAAAAAAACATGAAAAAAGTTCATCAAATTTGAAAAATGTTTATCAAATTTGTAAACAATGTTCATCAAATTTGAAAAGAGTTCATCGAATTTGAAAAAAAAATGTTAATCAAGTTGAAAAAGTTCATTGACACTGAAAAAATTCCAATGAATTTTAAAAAAAATCATCTAATTTTGTAAAAAGTTCACAAACCTGAAAAATGTTAATAGATTTTGAAGAAAATGTTCACGAACTTGAGTAAAAATTCATGGATTTGGGGAAAAAAGCACATAAATTTGACAGGAACCCGCAGATTTATGGAAAGAAAAACGAGAAAGAAAAAAAACACGGAATAAAAATGTCCGGAGAAAAAACCACACGAACTAAGGAAACAAATAAACGAAATAAAAAAAATCATGTATTTCACCAACGTGTTGGATAGCTTACTAGTTGGTGCTCTATCCTTTGAGCACCGAGGTTTCAGGATCCAATGTTGTCCCGTGCCATTTTTTTGTGAGTTTGACGAACTACAATAGTACATGGGCTGGCCGAGGTAACAGCGGCTTCAGCGCCAGTTAACAGAACACACGTTAACAAGTGCTGAAGGCACCGGATAGGAAACGCCTGCACGCACATTGACGGGTCCTGAAGGTGCCGAATAGGAAACGCCTGCACGGAGGACGCAGCTGGCCAAATCGTGCGGTCACCAAAAAATTTAGAAGTTTACATCTTATTTTCATCTCAGAATACCGACATAACTAGACGCACTAAACCTAGTTGACCGCCCATTATCCAGAAGAAATCTTATGTGCATGTATATATATCTATGTACGTGCCTAATGGAAAGAAAAATGTTTAAATGAAGAGTATTACGTGTGCATGTACATACAACTAGTAGACTGCTAGTCAGCTCGCCAATTACGATGCACATGCTCGACTGAGGTAGACGTCACGTCATGCATGGTGGCATGGGATGCATGACGATTCATAACGCAGTTGACGGCGTAACCTGCTCACCTCAAGTCAACGGTGAGGCCATAGCTCGATACCTTCCCTTCTCATACGGCGAGTACTAGGCGCTGGCCGGCCGGCACAAAATTTTGACCGCTCGTGCGTTAGCCATCAAATTAGTCCTCCCCAACCGTCAGATCTAGTCAACGCTTATTCCATTCCCAGTCCAGGTCGCGTCCTCAAAACAAAAGCAATGGCGTCGTGGTCCGCCATGGTCCACCAAGCCTTGCGCACGAGGTCGCCGTCCTCTGGCGCCACCGCAACTAGCTCATCGCGATCAGGGGCGACTCTGGCAATGGTGAGGAACAATGGTTTGTAGTGAGGGAGGGAGCTACGTGCTGCCCCCGCGACGGTGTAGAGAGATAAGAACGAGCACGTATATGTTTGGGGGGTGGGGGCAGAAAGAAAAAGGGGTGGAAAAGAGGGCATCGCATGCATGAATAGATAAGATGGAAGGTTAGCGATGTCTGGGCCCAACAAAGCGTGTTGCGCTGCCAGAGTGAGCGACCAGTGTTATGGGAAAAACCTAGCAGGGCGGCCCCGGTATGGGAAAGGAAGTTATCGAGCTATGGCTGTCCTGCTAGTTGCAACCTGTTAGTTGCTGAATAAACCAATGTGTGGCCTACCAGCAAATCTCACTGCACCCTCTTCCTGTCTCTCGGCCGGAACTAATTGTCCCTCAAATAGACGTGTCTATGGAAGTATACTACAGAAGGCCTCCGAATTTTTGCTGCTCCCTGCATTTTAAGTTATTGAGTTAGCTTGGCTGGTCACATTTTCCTAACTTTTAGTTAAAGTTTCGGTGTGAATTATTTCAGCGGTATGATGGCTCCCTTAACTACATCAATTTCTCGGATGTGCTCATAGGGGTGTGCATGTAAGCATCTATAGGGATGAATGTGAGCAAACATTAGGTCAAGGAGTAAGTTAGTAAAAAAAGTCAAGGGATTGGAAGTTTCTCGAAAAAATAGAATCGACTTGTTTTCTGTCATATTTGTGATTTGTGGATCCAGCCAATACCCTGTGTTCAGACGTGTCTAGCGCATTGCCGCCTCCACAGACCGGCAAGCGCAATTGGCTGTAGTTCGTTGCCGTACGTCCCTAGGAGTAACCATGTCCTTGCATCGTGTACGTACGGGTCAACTCAACTTACATTGGGTATGGATCTTTGGTTTCCTAGTCCAACTCAAAACAATTCACCTTTTCCTTCTTTACTTGTGCGCTTCCATCCATATAATAATATCGGAGGGCTGCACGTCGCTCGACCGCAGGGAGCGCCATGGCAACATGGAAACACCGACAAAAGCAGCATACGTGCGGCGCTACCGTAGATCGTGGCCATGTCCGGCTCCCGACAGATGTCCTGCTCGAGATCGTGGCACGCTCCGACCTTTGCACATTCGTCCGTTGTGCGGCTGTCTGTAAGCACCTTCGCCGTGACATCCTAAGCCCGCCGTTCATCCATCGGATCACCAAGCTGGCGGCTCCCTGCATCCTCGCTGATATCTCCACCTATGCCGAGGAACTCCTCGCCCTGGTTCACCCGGCTACACCTGTCGCCGCGTCGTTCTGCCACAACCAACTCTCGTCTTTCATAGGCCGTAATGCTGACACCGACTTCCTCCTCCCAGGCAGTCCCGTTACATCACGACGTGGCCTCGTCGTCCTCTGCTGCCTCCGGGTCCAGTCCGAGCGCTGCTTTCAGCTATGCGTGTACGACCCCATGACCGGCCATCGCAGCTTCCTCTCCAGGCCGCGGGATATCCAGAGGAACCATTCCTCCGTCCGGGTATACGTCCTGCTCACCGCCGCCGATGGCATCGACGACACCTTCATGCTGCTCGTTGCTGATCTCGGACGACATGGCATCCATGTACAGACTACGACATCTTCGTCTGGGGGTACCTGGGGACATGTCACTCATGTGAGCCACCGTGATTTTCGATGGTCGTGGGTTAATACTCGTAGCAACCCCGCCGTCCTTCATGGCGGCGTGATCCATTGGCTAGCCTACCAAAGCGACCAGATCATCTCCTACAATGTGGTCACGAGGGCAGCAGGAGTGATGGAGCTCCCACCACAGCTCCCACCCACCAACCGCAACACAAACCCGCTATATTTGGCAACATCGCCGGATGGGAACCTACTAAAGCTGCTTTCTATAGATGGGTTCATGATATCTATGTGGCTGCAGCTCTCTATGTTCCCGACAGGTGCTGGTGATGTGGGTGGTGGTTGGGCTCTGGCAACTGTGGTCGACATAGAGGATAAGCTACAGTCGTTGTACCCAGAAATCAGCGTCGATGTACTAGTTGAGTTTAAGGAATCTGGGAGTGGGAACAGGAGTGGTGACGTGGTTCTGCTAATGCTATCTATTGGATTTGGAAGGTGTGTAGTGCTTGATTTGGAGACAAAGGAGATGCATAAGCAAGAGAGGGCCTCCTTATTGTTGGAGATCGATCTACAAACTCACCTACAAACCATGAAAGTTTTTCCTAGCTAGCTAGCCAAGTGACCATTAGGTAGTAGTGCACGGTGGAACACCGGGCTTCGTTGTTAGGTTCTTGTGTTCTTTGTCGAGTTTTGTGTGAATGTGTTTTTGTTCTTTTTATATCGACCTTGAAATTTAGATTTGTATCCATTTTTATCAATGTGCATGTACCGAATAAATGTTGCTGTGTCGAGTAGTCACTTGAGGACTCAACGTCGCCTTGCTCAGTTGAGTTTCGGTGTGTTGGGGGCCCAAACGACCGGGATAGCCCCATGGGCCTGTCACCCTAGGTCGCCTTGCTCACCTCAGCTTTGGTGTGTTGGGGCTAGAATTGTGAAGTGATGTCATTCCCTTTCTTCTTTTCTTTTCTTTTCTTTTCCTTCTATAGCGACCGTGATCATCAATTTGTTCCCTCCTGTAATCATTTTCTCTTTTCTCCCAAGACCTGAACCCATCGTAGTTAATTGCGAATGAGCATCACTTCCGAGTCATGACGTGCGAAAAAACACAACTTTACAAAACATGACATTTTGCACCGAACCAAAAATTTGACATTGGCAAAAAACACTGATGCTAGATGCTAAGTGTTTTGATGACATCACTAATCAGTCGAGCCCGCCCGTCAGGCTGAGTTGGCAGAAAAAAGTGTCACGCGGGTAAATTGGCTTGGCCGTCTTCTTCTTCCTCCTTCTTACCCTCTTCGTAGCATTTTATCAAACACGTTGTGTGCACCTGCCACCGGATAAACAAAGCACAAACGAGCCGACTCTCGCTGCACTATTCTGCACCCAGCCATCCCGCGTGTCGCCACCGGCCGCCTCCCTTCCCGTAGGAGCGGCAGCTCTGGTACCAGCCCCATGCGCTCAGGGAGGTTGAGCTGGAGCAGTACCAGAAAACCCGCACGCGCATGCCTGAACGCGCTGGCTGGCCCACCGCCACCGCCCGACCTCTCCTGCTCTGTCGTCTGTCTACCCTTGAGCTCGTCCCACCTTGTGTTTGAGCTAGGACCATGCTGTCACTTTGAGAGAAGTGTACATTTCAACCCCGAACTGATGCCCTAGTTTCGATTGCAACACCAAACTCCAATACGGTCTACATTATAATATTAAACTCTCAATACTGGATAACTTTCAACCCTGTGTCACTCAAATCAGTTTTCTGGCCGTTTTTTTACTGGTTTTGAAGAGTTGACCGCCTAGTCAGCCAGCACATCACCAAAATTTGACAAAAAAGTGACAAAAAACTCTCAAAATTATGTACTACCATGGTTATAATTCTTGGAAAGTTTTCATTTTTCTTTTTCAAACATATTTTAAAAATAAAGAAAATACAATTTCAGGACCATTTTGGTCAAAATTTGACCAAGAAAATAAAAGTGCCTAGAACAATTGAAACAATTCTAAAAAATGAGGGCTACCATGATTATAATTCTGGGAAAGTTTGAATTCTTTTTGCATGACACAATAAAAATACAACATAACACATTTTTGGTCACTATTTGATCAAAAAGATAACTTTTCTAGAAATCTTTGAAACAAATGTCTAAAAAATGGGCACCATGACACAATAGTGGCCGGGTTAGACCCACGGGCCCGTCACCCGCCTTGCTTACCTGAGTTTTGGTGTGTTGGGGGCCAAAACAGCCGGGCTAGACCCGTGGGCCTGTCACCCTAGGTCGCGTTGCTCAGCTCAGTTTCGGTTGTTGTCAGTCTTTTTTCTTATTTTCTTGTCGTTCTATTGCGACCGCTCGGATATTATTGTTTTTCGTCTCAGACTGGAACCACTTTTTCATTTTTCCTGGACCCGACTAATGGTGAATCCTTTCTGTGCTTGACAAGGGAGGAGCACAAGCTCATGGCTCATCCATGATCTTTCTCCCTTTCTCTCGGAATGACGTTACATTGTTTTTTTCCTTTCGCTTGGATTGATGCTGAATCATTTTTTTCTCATACCTTTCGGATTGCGACAAATCAATGATGCAATGGAAAAGGGAGACGCAAAAGCTTATTCTCATCTATGACCATGCCGTCCATCTTGCATACGGGTGACATGTGGAATGGACGCGGATAGAAATGATGATAAATTATATAGCCAGCCTGACACTAGTAGAAAAAGGTCCATTTGTCCCGGTTTGTAAGGCCCATTTGTCCCGGTTCGGGAACCGGGACTAAAGGGTTGGTACTAAAGCCCAACACCATTAGTCCCAGTTCTTATACCAACTGGGACAGATGGGGCATCACGTGGCCGTTGTGGCTTGCCCAGGCAGGTGGGGCCTTTTGTCCCGGTTGGTAGCACCAACCGAGACCAATAAGCGTCCACGCGTCAGCAGTTCAGGGGCTAGGGTTTTTGTTTCTTTACCTGAAGGGGAGGGGGGTTGGGGGTTTTGTAGGGGTAATTTAGGGGTTTCATGTATTGTGTTAGCTAGCTAATAGAGAGAAGTGTCCTCTCTTATCTCCGTGCTTGGTCGACGCTACGTACTATACCTATAGAGAGGACTCGACACGCTAGCTAGTAAGCAAATGAAGGAAACCATTAAGTACAGAAGATCGTCATGAACATATACAGAGAGAAGTGATCGACCTCTCCTCCGAGAGATTGGTCGAACAACAAGTTTTCGTATATCTATCCAACGCTACTGGCTATATATATATATATATATATATATATATATATATATATATATATATATATATAATATTCTGATCAAAACCCAAACTGCCTGAGTAACGTGCCTGACCTTCCCTGTGAACTAGGTTGAACTTCCGCCAACATTGCCCAAATGGGGCTTGCGATATATCGTTGGAAAGCTATGGACACCAATATCATGACCAAACTTAAATTTTTGGCAAAATATAAGCGGTTTAAGAGCAGGTTTGAAAACCGTTTTTCTTCACACAAAAAACGTGAATCGTATTTTCGATCACGTTTCTAAACTGTTTATCGAAATGAGGCATATAATATGGCATTGGAAAGCTGCTGCAAAATCGCTCCTTCCACATGTTGAAAGTTTCTCTAATTCCCTATGGTTAAAGAGTAATTTGAAAAAACATAAAATTTCGTAAACCGAACAACTGAGTTCGTTTTTTCGATGTCATTTCTAAACGGCTAATCCAATGGAGGCATATGATATGGCGTTGGAAAGCATATGAAAATGCGCTACTTTTTCATGTGGAAAGTTTTTTCTAATTTTGAATGGTTTAAGAGTAATTTAGAAAATGGTCCAAGTCCTACCGAGTTCGTATTTTCGAGCTAATTTTTTAACCGTGCGTCCGAATGCAGCAAATGATATGGACTTGGAAAGCTTGAACAAATGCGAAACTTTTTGGTATGTATTGTTTCTCCCAATTCTTTACGGTTTTAAGTCAGTTTTGAAAATGGCGAAAAACGTATTTTCGCTGTAATTTCTACAAACTTTATCGGAATTGGGTAAATAATATATCGTTGAAAAGCTACGGAGAATGCGAAACTTTTCCATGTTGATGGTTTTCTCTAATTCCTAGCCGTTTTCACGTAATTCCGAAAATGGAGGGATCATTCGTTCTGCCTCTATCACGAAACAGATTCTTTAAAAATGCACCGCTGAAGAACCTGAACTTCTCGGTGCATATACCTGAACTTCACTCTGTTTTTCACATGATTTTTTTGCTCATAGATCTTCATCTACTGCTCGTAGCTCTCCATCCCACTCACGGGAATTGAGCGGGTGATATACCGATGGAAAGCTGCTGTAAACACGCAACTTTCCCGTGTTGATCATTTTTTCATAGTCGCGACAATTTTGAAAGTTTTTCATCATCTGAAATTCATTCAGTGTAGTAGGTGAACTTCCTGCTGTTTTCACGTTGAACTTCTGTGACGTATTTTCGTTTGTAATTTTCTCATCCATTTCGTCAGTGTTACACAAATAATATTCTTTTTGTACAAACCTCTCTCGCAATATTTTTTTTAACTTTCTCCGACCGAGGACTTGAATTTACACAAATAATATTCTTGCCGTATTGAGGTAAATTAGAAAATGGCGAGATCATGATTTCTGCGTTCATCGCGAACGGAAATGCACTGCGTGAAGTAGTAGAACTTCTGGGGCATGTCTGTTTGAACTTCACTTTGTTTTTGACATGCTGTTTTTTGCACTGCATGAAGTAGTTGAACTTCCGGGGCATGTATGTTTGAACTTCACTCTGTTTCACTTTATTATATTTTTCTTATATGAAACACACACCATGTAGTACGTGAACTTCCGGTTGTTATCACGTTGAACTTCTCTCTGCTTTGAGAGAGTTATTTTAAAACACAAAAAACGAAATATTTTTTATGTATTTTGGATATCTAAATACACGGTGAACCTCTCTCACAAGAATTTTTCGAACTTTTCCAAGTCGAGCACTTGAACTTCTAGCAACCATTTTATCGTTTATGAGGTTGTTTTTAAAAGTGCAAAAAATGGCGTTGTGTTTTTTATTTTTTGAACGGGTAAATCCTAGGTTTTATAGTCAGGAGATATGCCAACAAGCACAACCAAATACATGTAGTGATTTATAGTCAGGAGATATGCCAAAGAGGCGTGTGATGGGAGTTTCATACTTTATGACCTTGCTAGGTAGCAAGTTGATGAGGTGCGTGGCAGTTAAGAAGGCTTCATCCCAAAATTTCAGTGGCATGCATGGATTTGCTAGTAGAGCTAGTCCTACTTCAACAATATGGCGATGTTTCCTTTCAGCGGAGCCATTCTGTTGATGTGCATGAGGACATGCAACATGATGTGAAACGCCAAGTTCTTGAAAAAAGGAGTTTAATTTTCTGTATTCACCTCCCCAGTCGGTTTGCATGGCAATTATTTTAGTGTTTAATTTTCGCTCAACAAGACTTTGGAAATTCTTGAAGACTTGAAAAACTTCAGAACGTTTCTTGAGGAGATAGATCCATGTAAACTTGCTGTAGTCGTCAATGAAACTAACATAGTATGAGTGCCTACCAACAGAGACGGGGGCTGGTCCCTACACATCAGAAAACAAAAGTTCCAATGGAGCAGTGGAAATACTAGTAGATATGGGATATGGCAACTGATGACTTTTAGCTTGTTGACATGGATCACAAATAGACTCAATGTTTGACTCATGAGAGTACGAAAGTTTATTCTTGCTAAGAAAAAATTTAACAATAACCGACGAAGGATGACCTACTCTACTATGCCACTTTGATGAAGAGGGCTTGACTGCAACTAGAGCTTGTTTATTTGACGGTGTTGACGAAGATATGATCGGGTAGAGACCTCCCACGCACTTGCCCCTAAGAAGGATTCTCCTCGTGTCCAAGTCCTTTACCAAAAAGAAATATGGATAGAACTCAATGAGAACACGATTATCAAGAGTAAATCTATGAACGGAAAGAAGGTTCTTTCATGTTGTGGGCATATATAAAACTCTTTTAAGATGCAAGTTTTTCATGGGGGTTTTGACAATTGAACTACCAACATGAGTGATTTTCATACCAGAACCGCTTGCAGTATGGACTTGGTCATGTCCACGAGATTTGTCTCTGATTGTCAGCTTGTCGAGCTCCCCTGTGATGTGATTGGTGGCACCAGTGTCAGCATACCAATTTGTATCAACGCCGTAGGAGTCGGTGACCATGTTGGCCCCCTTCTCCTCATGTTCATCTTCATCATCATATCGATGCCAACAGTCACGAGCACCTCCAGGGTGATGCTTGAAACAAATTTGGCACTCTGGGTAGTCCCGAACCTGCTGCTGGCATTGTTGCTGTGGGCGACCGCGGCCACCTCCGCTGCCGCCGTTTCCACCAGATGGAGCTGGGGAGGAGCGCCTGCCTTGGCCACGCCCCCTGCTGCTGCTGCGTCCGCGGCCTCTGTTGTAACCACGTCCACGTCCCCTGTAGGCTAGGTTTGCTGACGTCTTGGAGCCTGAATCAGGGCCGTCGCCGAGCATCTCCACACGCTGATCAAAGGCTGCGATCTGGGCAAACAAATCATCTACGGAGATCTGATTCTTCACCGCTCCTATGGCCGCCACAACGGGATCGTAGTCCCTGTCAAGGCCGGCAAGCACATAGTCAACCATTATGGATCTGAGACGGGATGGCCTGCCGCTGCGAGCTCATCCCCAAGGTTCATCATCTGAGAGATAAAGGCGCTGCTAGACATGGTGCCCTTTTTTGTGTTGGTGATGGCGATCCGTAGATTGGTGATGCACGATTGGGATTGCGAGGCGAACAGAGTGGTGATGGCAGTCCAAAGCTCAAATGTCGTCTCCTTGCTCGCAACTTGGGCGAGAATCTCCATTGAAAGGGAATTCAGGAGGTGACTTAGGACTTGCTGATCCTTCGAAATCCACTGTGCGTACAGAGGATTGGGTACTGAGGCGGTAGTTTTGTCCGCCTGCTGCTGCTGCACCGTCTTCGGTGGCGCTGCATCTGATCCATCCAGAAGGCCGGTGACCTGCGCTCCTCGCAGGCCCGACATGACCTGTGCCTTCCACAAGATGAATTTGGTCTTGGTGAGCTTCTCTGATGGGAGAGCGCCAAGGTTGAGGGATACGATTGATGAGGACGACATGGCGACGACGGTCGAGGAAGGTGACGATGGTAAAACGAGGAAGGAGGTTGCTGGCTAGATCGATGGGAAGAGGATTGCTCTGTATACCATATCAGATGGGAAGCGTTCCTACTGTCCGCAGAGAGCCGCGTGGTGTTATATTGATCGAGGCAAGAAGCCCTTGCCGTGGCGTGCAAGTTGCACCTGATCACTAGGATACAGGTTGTTACACCAGGATAGAGTTTGAGGTTGTTACGGGAGAGGAAAGGAGATAAACAGTTGAGATTAACATCATCTATAATTCTAACAGTGACATGCTGCGCAAGAGTGCCAGGGATCTAGGGCCTCCAGATTAATCTTCATGATTGTCCTGCAGCCTCACCGGGATGCAGAACGGCCACCGTGAAAAGGGACGTGCATGTGTACAAAGAATTGTACAGAAAGATGGTACCATCATTGTAGATGATGCCGTATATATTCTCCATTGAGCGCTTCGTTTCATCGTCATGTTCTGGAGGTGGAGCAATGGTGTGATCGCTCCTATGAAAAGGTCGACGAGTCTTGGTTCGCTGTTGTTCGGTACCCCGCTCAGACCTGGTCGAAAGATCAAATGTGGGAGATCATGACTTGCTGTGTCATCTTGCACAACATGATCATCGAGAGCGAGCAAGAAGACCCAGTGATTGACACTGAACCATACTACAGGTAGGGTCCTCTAGCCGAAGTTGACCACCAGCTACCGGCAACTTGGACTACCTATCTCAGTATGCGTCAGGAGATCCGAGACCCACAGGTGCATCATCAACTGCAGAAAGATCTGATTGAGCACCTATGGAGGCTCAAGGGGGACGCCTCGTCCACCAGCATTCACTCGACGACTATGGGCGCATGGCCGAGTCCACCAGCATAGAGTGTTTCTACAAGTTTTGTCGGGCAGTGGTGGCAATGTTTGGGCCACAATACTTGAGAACACCCAATGCGGAAGACACTGCTCGGATCCTAGCCCAGAATGCAGCAAGAGGATTTCCTGGGATGCTTGGAAGCATCGACTGCATGCATTGGAAATGGAAGAACTGCCCATTTGGTTGGCAGGGGATGTACAAAGGCGCCAAAGGCGGTTGCAGTATGGTGCTTGAGGCGGTAGCCACACAGGACCTCTGGATTTGGCACTCCTTCTTTGGTATGACAGGAACTCACAATGACATCAACGTGCTGCAGTGCTCTCCTGTTTTTGCCAAGCTCGTTGAGGGCCATTCTCCTCCGGTGAACTTCGAGATCAATGGGCACCAATACAACAAGGGGTACTATCTAGCTGACGGCATCTATCCGAGATGGTCGACATTTGTGAAGACGATCTCAAACCCTGTACCAGGAGGCAAGAACGCCTGGTTTGCGAAAGTTCAGGAGGCTTGCCGGAAGGATGTCGAGCGGGCATTTGGTGTGCTCCAATCTCGATTCGCTGTTGTTCGGTACCCCGCTCAGACCTGGTCGAAAGATCAAATGTGGGAGATCATGACTTGCTGTGTCATCTTGCACAACATGATCATCGAGAGCGAGCAAGAAGACCCAGTGGTTGACACTGAACCATACTACAGGCAGGGTCCTCTAGCCGAAGTTGATCACCAGCTACCGGCAACTTGGACTACCTATCTCAGTATGCGTCAGGAGATCCGAGACCCACAGGTGCATCATCAACTGCAGAAAGATCTGATTGAGCACCTATGGAGGCTCAAGGGGGACGCCTCGTGATTGAGCACCATATGGGCCGTTTATTCGCCGAAATTGGGCTGCAAAGTGGGCCAATTTCGGCGCCTGGGGGCGAGCTGGGGGCGACGACTGGGCGCAAACCCGCCCCCAGCGCCGAGTGCATCGCCGGCTCGCCCCCAGGGGGCGATTTTTATGCGTCCTGGGGGGGCCAACGGCTGGAGATGCCCTAATAATCCACATTGTGGAATGATAAGCTAGCAAGACTTGGTAGATATCTTAGTTTGTATAGAAAATAGGTACTACCTCGGTCTTGCTTTATTGGTCATCTTCGTATTTTGTGTCAAAATTTGACAATAAATTAACTGAGAAAATGTAATGCGTGTCATAAAAATTATACCATTGCATACGTATTTGACATAATTTTCAATGATACTAATTTTTGCGACATGCATTAACATTTTCACAACTAAATCCATGGTCAAAATTTATCACAAAATAATAAGAGGGCCAGTATACCAGGACAGAGATAGTACAACGTTAAAATTGATTTGTTTGTACAAATCCAATGGCATGCTCCGGTACTGACTTTATTTTCTTACTACAGATACCTCTCTTAAGCTATCATATTTGATTGAATTCGAGAAAACCATTCACGAGAGGAAGAAGAAGTTTGATTAACGGAGGGTTGTAGACTTTCTCCGTGGTGTCCGCCCTCCGCCGTGGACAAACAAACCATGTAGGAGAAGAATTGACAACTCCATGACATTGCCCTCCGCCGTCATGGATGCTCTCACAGGATGTATTACCCGCTGATGCGCCCGTGGTCTGCATCTTATCTCAGGCGAAGAAGTGGTGGATTGGGCCAGGCCGCCCTGTCGGCAGCGAGGAAGCTGTGCCTGGCCTGCTGTTGGGTCGTTGAGTTCCATGGTTTTCATGCAACTCGGGATTTTGATTGCAAATTTAGGGTCGACCTCCATCATCGAAGAGGAATACGTTCGGGCCAGCCTCCATCATCGAAGAGAAGTAGAACATGGGAGGCCACAGCCGCATGCATGGGCCACAGCCGCGAGGAAGCTGTGCCTGGCCTGCTGTTGATTGCAAATTTACCTTTTTTTAATCTTGATTCACATGTATCTGCATATTAGTTTGCTTGTCCATGCATATAGGTAGTTGTAGCAGTTGGAGCCTCGGAGAACATGTGGGAGGTGAGATGCGAGGCGCCGTGAGATGTGGCGCTTGGCGAGAGGTTGCTGTATATGCATGTCCGAGGTTGTTAGCTGATGCTGCATGAGTGGCCGGGTTGTGTGGTTTCCTAGCGTGATTCCAGGAGAAGATCAGGTCGTCATTTAGTGGTGTGAGTGCGTGCGTGCATGCAGTAAGTGGGGGAGATTGTGGCCCGGTTGTATGGGCATGAGTTTTCTTAAGCACTTGTACACATGTTCGCTTTGAGAAGAGAATAGAGAGAAGGAAAAGAGCCCGGCTGTGTGAAACAGCAGCTCGCCAAACTCCTGTGTCTCCTGTATTCGTGAGAGAGTCGTGAGACGCGACCAAAAAGAAGAAGGGAGCTGGCCATCAGCCCCAACAGGGCCGGCATGAGAAGGGAAGGTTACGATAGTCACCATGCATGCATGTATCTAGAAAGAGGCTCCACGTGTTCCCCGATTGCATCCCATGGCATCCACTCTGGCTACTCCAGGGCTCCTTTACGTCGGCTCGCGTGATTGCTGAAGGCGCTTCTGCGTGGGATGCCATCGAGAGAAACGTGGTGCCATCCTAGATCGGGTACGCACGGGGGTGACCTGGAGACTATCTCCACGGATTTTTCTTTCTAGAAATCAACGATGTCTACGTAGGTGCGGGTCACCAATTCACCGTGCCCACGAATGCCGCATGTGCACGGACTGGATGGGTGTTTAGCGAGCTAGCCGTACCTGTATGTTATGTAGATGCATGCTCTGCTGGCCTTGCTTCCACGTTCCAATCATACTCTGGCGGATCGCTCTCCTTTGGCAGTTAGAGAGGGGTTGGACCTCCTTATAAATAATTTTTCTTTCACATGCTATTGGAGTTTGAAAAGAAAAGTTGTTTCTGCGTGCTCCTTCTTCAACATCCGCCTTGCCTCATCACGACGCGCCACGGGTTGCGGCAATGAGCTGAGCTGAGCTCATACGTATGTGCTTATTTTTTACCAGTCAGAAAGAGAGTTTGTAACGGGAGAGCCACGATCTGAGACGTGGGATGATAAGTTGTTACCGACTCGGACGTGGGTCCATCCCATATCTCTCCACGCGGCTATGCCTATATATGTGAGGCGTCTGCCGACCCTAGCCGTCACGAGAATCAGATCGCATCTTTGCCTCGAAGCCCACTATCGTTTCATTTGTTGGTGCTGCCGTCGGTGATCCCATCTCGTCCACCGCATACACGGTTGACAGTAGGGCAGGCCTCCGAAACCAGCCTCTCTGGATCCAATATGGGAGAGGGGCGATTAGGTTTTGGGGAGCGTCTTGTATGTGACTGCTCGTTGTCGTCCATTCACGTCTACTGCATCATCTACGTCCGAGTCATCTCTATCGTTACCATGTCCACCACTAACGACGCCAACCGTGCCGTTGCCGAGAAACTTGCACTACTAGGAAAAGGCCTACTAATGGCGCACCGGTTTTGCCTACTAATGGCGCACCACCGGTGCGCCATTAGTATCACGCCACTAGAATTTTTTACTAATGGCGCACCACTGGTGCGCCATTAGTATCTGGTATGCTAATGGCGCACCAGGCAGTGCGCCATTAGTTTTGCTCACGGTGCGCCACTAGTGTCTGCTATACTAATGGCGCACCACATGGTAGTGCGCCATTAGTAACAATTTTTTTAAATTTTTTTTCTTAATCTCAGGTCACTATTTCACCTATGAGATATCCAACACATATATATATACAACAAGCATCCATATAACAATCATAGCCAACACACAAGTTCCATCATATATACATACATAGCCAACACACAAGTTCCATCATATATACATACATAGCCAACACATAGTTCCATCGTTACATATTACAAAAGTTTCACATTGTTCATCCAACACCGTTATCCATCAATTTACAAAAGTTTCACATTGATACAAAATAAAAACACAAATGAAAAAGAAGCACTCCATCCATGCAAGCTTCCGTGAATTAAATCAAATCTGCAAAATGACAAACAAGAAGTTAGAAGAAGAAAAAGAAGAAGACTAGAAGAATACTAGAAGAAGAAGAACACTAGAAGAAGAATAAGAAGAATTTTGGAAAAGAAATAAGAAGAAGACTATAAGCTTATTATGTAAACTTGATCATTTTGTGCTAACATAAGTTATTTTGGAGCTAACCTATAGGAAAGTAAGCATATAAGCTCTAAGTTAGTATATTAGAGCCAACTTAGGTAAAATGAAGCTAACCTATGTCATTTTGGAAAAGAAGAAGAATAAGAAAAAGACTATAAGCTTATTATGTAAACTTGATCATTTTGTGCTAACATAAGTTATTTTGGAGCTAACCTATAGGAAACTAAGCATATAAGCTCTAAGTTAGCATATTAGAGCCAACTTAGGTAAAATGAAGCTAACCTATAGGAAACTAAGCATATTAGAGATAACATAGGTAACTAAGTATATATATATATATATATATATATATATATATATATATATATATATATATATATATATATCATTTTGGAGATCTGACATACCTGACAAAGTTCAGTTCTCATGCATATTGTTCCTCTCCTTCTCCTTCCTCAGCCTGATGCGCCAAGAGCGGCGAGGCGGTGGAGGCGGTGGAGGCAGTGGGATGTAGTCTTCTACCTCAATTGGCGTGGTCATGTCGCCCAGCTGTGGGATCGCCGACGCCACCACCGGTGCGTGGTCATTGTCAGGCACCACCACCATCGCGAGGCCACCTTCAGGCACGACCATCGCTAGGTCATCCTCAGCCACCTCCATCTCTTGCCCATGGTCAGCCACCACCATCTCTTGCCCATGGTCAGCCACCACCATCTCTTGCCCTTGGTCAGCCACCACCAGCGCTAGGTCATCCTCAGCCTGATGCCCATCGTCATCCTGTAGCTCCTCATCCCCACTCTGCTCCTCTTCTCCCGCACTCCAGTCCGAATCATCCTTCTTGTTGTCTATGCTGCTGCCAGAATCGCTGCTGCTTTCGCTGCAGCCATAATCGCTGCTGCTTTCGCTACAGCCATAGTCGCTGCTGCTTTGGCTGTAGCCATTGTCGCTGCTGCTGCTCCCATTACCTGTCCAAATGCAACAATGACCGATAACAATCGATGTGAGACAAAGCCAAATGTAGAGGAATAAAGAAGAGGCAAAACGTACCGCATCATAATCTTCAGTGTAGCGCATGCGACACATAGTCGCGTTGAACGCCTTCATGATGAGCATGGTGGCATCGTCGTCGTACCTGAAGAGAAGGAAGTACCCCAGCCGCAGGTCGTAGGCACGGTAGAACTTCTCCCACCCACGAGACAAGTACATATGGCCCTCCTTGATCACCAACTCCACATCCCACAGCCTGCGAAACCCGCTGCCGGCTTGTCGCAGCTTCACATTATTTGGCGGATCTTCACCCATCAGCATGTTCATAAAACTGTTAGGCAGCCTCTGCAGTTTGGGACAATGAGTGATGTAGCAAACAACAGATATCATAATGAGATGGGTGAAGGGGAGATCTCTCGTTTTATATACCTGCGTCATGGATGATACTGAAGTCCCAAGTATGATAGTGAAGAACTCGGAAGCATCCAACTCATACTGCGATGTCGCAGAGCGGCGGTGGCTGCTTCCCGCCATCTCTGATAAGCAGCAGAAGAGACCAATTAGTACCCTTACAACAGATCATAAAACATATGGAGTACCCGAATTTGCCGGAACGGAAGTTAATCGACATTCCGGCAAACTCAAGGGCCTCTCGGGGTACCTGCAAAATCACTATCCCCGCGTAATGAAGTCGCCAATGGGTCATTTTAGAAGATCACAAGTAGCATCATCACAAGTACAACATCATCACAAATACAGCAGCAGCAGCAGCGAATACAGGCATAACAGCAGCAGCAGCAGGTTTATTCTTCTTCTCATAAACATTATTTCTAGATGCCATAATCAGATCGAAATTTTAAACCACAAACTTACTTTCAACTATAAACAAAACTGACTTGTTGTTAATGAACAGTGGCTAAAGATATATAAAACTCCATTGCAAATGTGCCATGTCAATGAAACAACTCATGGAAGTAAACTACTAGCAGGCTCAAAAGTCAAGTAAACCGAAGATTATGACAGCTTGCAAACACAGGACCATGTCATTATCATGGCAGTCCACTATATATTTTTATGACAAAATACATCATTATCAGGGCACATTAACAGCAAGGTGAGACTAGGCACTGATGCAGTAGACTAAGTAGACTATGAAATATGCAATGTTAGAAGTAAAATGAGTCAATCATCACATCATCCTACTGTGACTACTGAAATAACACAACCATCAACCGGAAAAATCTGGTAACATGAAAACATACTTGCAACAATCAGTGCATGCTTTCAGTTTGGTCACTGAATGTAGTCTGTTTTGTTCACTAAACACAACTACCCCAAAATAAACAAATACACTACAAGCCTATTGTTGACAATTCTTCAGATCAAACAACCCCATTATTTGGTTTTGATGGCTTGGACAACGGTAAGTTGCTAAAATATGACTATAAACTGGTAACGTTGTGCCTTCGATATATTATACTAAACTGGTAATGGAATAAAGATGCTTAAAACAAAACTTTTGCCTAACTATTTGGTCTGAAAGTGTTTGCTTCTGGTAGCCACTTCACAACTGCACATTACAAACAGTGACCAATACCATATTAAATTCTCACTGTTGACAATTTGGATTCAATCACCTTCATTTGATCAAAGATGTTCAGCAACACTACAGTTGTCATAACTAAACAAGAAAAAGAACAGAAGCCTCACACTGTCCTCAAATTAGCAAGCATATTGTTAAGACAATTTTTCAAACCAAACAACCTCAAAAAAATTGATCTGGAAAGAACAGCGGAGGCTGTTTCGAATGAATTATTATATGTAAAAAAACTAGGCACAGTGATTCAGAAGCAAGAAAAGCTCAGCTGATAATTTGCAGAGTGACAACATTAATGTTCTGTGTTGTGAGGACCAGCAGGAATCAAGAGGAATTTGTTCGATTAATCCACACTAATTATGCATCAGTCAATAATACTAAACTGTACGGAGAGAAGTAATTAGACTTGTAAGCCGTTGCTAGCGAGTACAAGCATGTAGAAGAGAAATTATAACATGCCGCCGTGGCCCTAGGGTTTGCAGGGGAGGGGGTGGAGGAGAAGGGAGGAATCACCTGGGGAGGGGATGGAGGAATGGAGGAAGACGCCGACGTTGAAGCTCCGGCAGCGGCTGGGCGTTGAAGCTCCGATGACATGCGGCGGGCTCCTCCACTCGCCTGTCTCTGCGTCTCGGCTTGGGCGGGAGGATGTCGAGGGCGCGGGCGCGGGCGGAGGGGGGACGGCGAGGGAGGCGGCGCTTGGCTCGGTGTCGCGTGGCCTGGCTGAGTTGAGGTAGAGGCGGTCGTCGTCTCCTCCTCCTCCTCGTCGTCATCCTCCTGGTCGGGGCGGCGGCGGCAAGGGACGGAGGGGACGGAGGGGGCGGTTGATCGTCGGCGGCGAGGGGGACGTCGATGTCCCATGAACACGGTTTTCGAAGACCCGGGATCTCTATCTAGCTGGCGATACGTTGTGTCATCCATGCACCTTACGCATCCAGAAAATCCGTGGACTACCTGCCCCGCGAGATAACCGTAACCGAGATAGTCGTGTAGTAGTGAAAAATATATAGTTTAAACTAGTAATGGTGCATTGTGACACGGTGCGCCATTAATTGTTTTGCAAAAAAAAGAATAAAAAAAATTAAGTACTGGCGCACTCCTTGTCCGGTGCGCCATTACTAGTTAGGACTAGTAATGGCGCACTTCGGTCGGATGCGCCATTAATATGTATGTAAAAATGAAAAAAAAATATCACTTGTGGCGCACCTTTTGTCTGGTGCGCCATTAGCGTCTTCCACACTAATGGCGTATCACCAACTGGTGCGCCATTAGTATATAGTAGTGGCACACTACTTCCCTGATGCGCCATTAGTGTCAATCCTATCTATAGCCCCTTTCCTAGTAGTGTTGAAGCCGAGAAGAAGGCCGTCGAGGACACCGCTGTTGCCGCCGGCGCCGCCGCGGCCTCTGCCTGGCTGATTGGAGCGTATAACTCGTTTATCCCACCCCTATTGATTTCTGTTTTAGCCATACTAGTGTTACACGTAGATGTATTTGTTGTTAGTGTAGTATGTACTTGCGTGATCAAATATCAGCATGTGTTTATTTCTGTCAATACCATGCGTGATTTATTCCTGAATTAAATTAATTAAAATATTGTTAATATACTTAACAAATTATGCTAGATAGATGCATATATTGCGTGAGTTGTGGATTTGCCGTCATTGGTTCGGCGTTCACATGACCTTCCGACATTGTTCCTTCTAGATCGAGCTCGTAGTAGACCGAATCATAGACTCTTGGTGCTTCTGTTCGTTATTAGCCTTCCGTAGCCATATCGAGCTCAACACAATCCAGGTCACGGTTTTTTCACTGAGTTCGTCTATGGTCATGGATGTATGTCCCTGTGCTTCTCTTGTTGGAAACTAATCACGTTATGATAATCAAGTTAAACTATATTCCCTCTGTAAACTAATATAAAAGTATTTAGAATACTAAAATAGTAATCTAAAACTCTTATATTAGTTTACCGAGGAAGTACATACATAGAAACATGTGCACACGTTCCTTTTATTTATGGGTTTTTCTAAAGAGACTGCACCTGTGCCTCCATCGCAAGGCAATCAATTGTACCGGAAGTCAAATTGCGTTTTGAGTCGGTACAACACATAACATTAACCAAATTAATTTACATGTCTCTTCGATGAATCTCCGCCGTTTAGACATTCTAACTTTGGAGTACAAAATCTCTGCCGTTCGTTTTCTATCATTTCATCCTAACTACGGTCCCTAGTAATTATGCTACCTCTAGGCCCCTGATTTAGCTCATAAGCTATTACTCACTCCGTCCGAAAAAATTTGTCCCTCAAATGGATGTATCTAACACCAAGTTAGTGTTAGATACATTCATTTAAGAAACAAGCTTAGGAAGTTTTTTCGGACGGAGAGAGTATTTACTAGCTCCTATCATTATTTAGTACTCCCTCCGTCCCATAATGTAAGACGTTTTTTAACACTACAATAGTGTCAAAAAGCGTCTTACATTATGGGACGAATGGAGTACTTAGGACATGATTAATTAACTCGTCTAGCTAAAACAATATATCCTGCCATTTGAAATCAATTAAGATAAATCCCACTTAATCCTTCTTAATTATAAAACCAGGCAGTCAACTCTCCCAGCCTTTAGAAGTGATGCACGTAACACCCCTAGATGGTTTTAGTATAACGGTATTGCCGCGGTGATGGTGGTTTTGCTTAAGTTGCAATTGAACATGGGAAATCTCTGTGGGTTATCTCTCTCCAATATATATTTCTCAGTCCTTTTCTCAAAACTGATGTTGGAGGCCATGCAGAAAGCCATCTATAGTTCACACAACTGTAAGACTTAACCGGCTGCCTTTAAGTCCTCTTTTGCCGATGAAGGTTACGACTGCATTTACCACCCTGATCTGGTGGTGCTTGCTTGCACGATATATGATATTGTTTTGTCCTATCACGCGAACAAATAACACAACATCTACTACATAATAAAGTCGTTCAAAATAAACATCGTGAAATCACCAGACACTTCTGAATATTGTCAGATATGAGTACCATCTTTGTGAAATGCTAAAGTCATCAAATCTTGTAATTTGATATTGTAAACCGGAGATATGAATACTCAACTATCCATACATCCCAAGCAAGATCTGTTGGATGACCATGTCCGGTGCCCTAGCATGGTCCATCCCGGAATAATGCCCTTGGCCGGCTCTGGCACAAAGCTGAGAGAGATCTTGTGGTACTTAGCTTGTTGATTTGGGAAACCGTCATGGCCAAAATAGAAACCCCCTAGATCAGATATTTTTTGTAGAGCCCATGCTAATTTGCAGATGATCCCTCTTCTTCCTCCGTTTGGGACTTCATGAGTTGCAAGAGAAAGCCCTGGTATCTTCTGCTACTTGCTCAGGTTTTCAAAAGCAATCATGCTGATCTAGAGAAGGAACTTGATTCAGGTCATGAGATGGAGGTCCTTGGGGCTGGCCTTGTAGATTTTAATTATTCCGTGCTAATGTGGACATACAACATTGCTACTTGACGGTGGAATGTACTTCAATTTTCAGATTTTTCCGGCCACCGGCCAAGACTAGAAAAATTCCGTTCATACAATACTTGGTCTCATTTTGATTTCATATGATAGACAAATGAAAGAATTGTTTGGCCTTCAAAAAAGAGGAAGATGCATACACAGCATAAAGTATTAAAACCATATGAATTGAGATTGTAAATAAACACGCATGTGAAATTGTGAACATAAACACACTCAATTTGGTACACGCTAGCTATTTTGTGACGAAATGTTGAAGCAGTTTATTCTTGTGGGCTTGCCAAGCAGATGTTGTATTAGATCTAGAAGTACTCTCTCCGTACCGTATCTGTATACAGTTAATGGAAAAAGTTAGAAATATTGTAAAATGCTTTGAGAACCCAATATATATGCTGAAATCTATGAAGAAATATAATGTCAATCAAATTTGGACGCGGCAGCAAGCCAGTAACCCAGACTAGGCACGCAAGAGGAACTTAAATGCAGGGCTGATCAGCAGGTCCAGCGCGGCGCGTCTACCCTGGGCTGCGATCCTTGATCGTACAATCTCAGCCTGAAGGGCTATTTCAACTTCATGAGCGCTGTTGTTGTTGCTGACGGTCGCTGCACACGAGATGTGTAAGTCGACATTGCATGTTCTGCAACGGTAGTACGATGCCCGCCTCACGCCTTTGTCGCACGCGGCACAGCAGCCATCGGCGACGACCAGTGTGAGGTCGTGCGCCGGGTACGTGTGCCGCGCGCTGCGCACAACCTGTGGCAGCCGCCTGCAGGTCGGGTGCATGTCAAACCCGCATGGTGGGCAGCGGTAGAGGAAGGATCCCGGAGCGCAATGCCCCAAGTAGACGTCACACAAGAGGGCCGCGTCTTGGCGGGTCTGGATGAGCACGAGCGGGTGCACTTCGTGCTGAGGGGAGGAGAACGTCTGCGAGTAGCCGACACAAGAGTCGTGGATGGCAAAGTCGCAGCCTGCGCTGCAGCCATATCCTGCGCCGGACAAGTCTTGGCAGCACATGTCGCAGCGGAACAGCCCAGTGTAGTGCCGCTTCACGAGCTCGTGCCCTGGATACGGATGGGAGAAGTGGCTAATAACAGCGTCCTCCTGCCGCCGCTGGGCCATCTCTCGGTTGTCTGGCTCGTGTGCTTCGTGTGTTTATGTGTTTGCTTTGGATGACATTGGAGCTGCATCGGCATGGATACTTATAGCTCTTCAGGATGCAAAATATAGTGAAGCTGAGGTCCTTTGTCAAGTAGTTTGTTGAGTATATTGTGTACGTGTATATTTGTGTGTATGGTGCACCTCCTGTTTCCTTTGTATAGTTGAGATTGTGGCCCACCTCTGTACTTATATATACGTGCCTGGTGCACCGATCAATACATCGAGATTGCACAGCCCGTATCTTATCTTTCTACATGGTATCTATCGCAGCACGATCCTAACCCTAGCCGCCGCCGCCGCGCCTCCACGCCGCCACCGTGTTTGACACGAGAAAAACATCTAGGGACTCCGGGGAGAAGGGAAGAAGGGAGTGTGTTTCTCTCAGACGCCGGGGAAAGAAAACTGCGTATGCGGGCGTGCCAGTGTACAGTAGTACACAAAGAAAAAGAGTTACGGGAACATGTATTTCATTAATCTCATTGGAGAAATAAAATTACAATATCCAAAAAAAGGTGCGCTCCGTGGCCTACTAGCACGGCCAAGCTGGCTGTGGCGATTGTGTGATCTCCTGGTTCCCGGGGCCTCGGAAGACTCCGGTTAATTACTCCCGCGGGTTGCTCCGCGAGATACCTCCGATTGAGCTGTGTGGTCGTCTTCGTCGTCTTCGCTTCGCGTTCTCCATGCATGATGATGGTGATATGTGTGTGTGGGCGGCGGCAGAGCCCGTGTCCTCGTCGGTACACGCGCCGCGTGTAGCGTGGCCTTTGTGGTGGCCACGCTCGCCCTCGCCGTCGTGCCTCGTTGGTCTTGGCGGCGTTGGAGGAGTTGTTGTTGGGGTAGCATGGATCACGCTCGACTCGGACTTCTCGACGACCCGTAGCTTCTCGGGGTGTACAAGGGTCTACGCCCTGCGGGAGTAATTGTCGATGGAGACCGGCGTCGGTGTATGACCGTCGCGTTGCTCGCGCCAGTATGGCCTGAGTGGTCGACACCTCGTCCCGACCAGACGCCGAGTCCACGGCCGTCGGCGTAGTCAAGGCATCGTCTCACGAGATCGTAGAGGAGCAGTGTTGTTGTTGAAGTCGCGTCGCCCTGCAGCCGCGCCTTGTCCTCGGGGGGCGCCAACCTGCTCGGCTCCGGCCTATGAATGAGCGTGACGCGTGCAGCAGCGGCACCATGGCAAGGCACCATCTTCACGAGCAGGATACAGGCGCCGTTGTAAGGTGTCATCTTCACGATGTGGCGTCACTTGCAGGGACTCTTCATTGAGCGTGTGGTGCCACGAATGTACGACGCTGTGACGAGCTCCACCTCTTTTTCTTGAATGATGTAAGACGTGCTGAAGCGAACGACGACCAGCGGTGAGCATGCCACCTCGCCATCAATTGGCTACGTGCATGGCCCATGCATGTGCAAAGGCCACTTACGTAGTGCACTGCCACACATTCAGACGTACTTAATGTTCAGCTTCATTCTTCTATAGCATTTGATGTAGACGAAATCCTCCGGCTGGAAATGGACGGCAGGTGCGGCGACATCCCAAATACCACGTCCATTGCTTCATGCGGTGGTGAGCCCAACGACCATCTTCACGCCTTGGACGCACACGAGTACGTATCAGGAGCATGCCTTCTTGTTCTTGTGTAGACCACTTCATGATGTTTGGCTGGACTAACGTGACACCATCGCCAAGGCACCATCGAGTCCGGGCGAGATAAAGGATAGGCACTACCCCGATGCCAAATGGGATCTCGTTTCCCTTGAAGGAGACGCGAGCAGCACCGTCGTGCCACGTGAAGGAGTCGGTGATGTTGACATGGTCCGCAGTTTCGTCCTTCATGGTACCAGCTCGCCGAGGCGGGTGAAGGGTGTGACGGGTGATTTGAATGGCGGGAGGCATCGTGGCGAGCACCATGTTGTGGTCCTTGGCGTGATGAAATGGAGGTGAGCAGTGTGATGGCGAGTTCTGCGTCGTCAACTTCTACGGCACCATCTTGATGAAGTGAACGAATGGCCCGACGGCGAACTCCAGATCACCGTCTTCAGCGGCGTCTCTCCGGCTCGACGAAGCGGACGGTGGGCTCCATAGAGCGGTGAGGTTGACCTACGTGTCATCGACCTCCAAGGCACCAGCTTGACGATATTGATGGTGGGCAGCGCCGTGGCGTGCCCTGTGTCATCGTGTTCTGCGGCGCTGTGTGACGAAGTGGGCGCGAGGAGTGGGGGCGGCCTCCGTGGCGTCGGCCTCCATGGCGCCGGCTTGGCGACATCGAACGGTGGGCGGCATCGTGGCGTGCTCCGTGTCGTTGTCCTTCCGCGGCGCCTCGCGACGAAGTGGGCGTGAGTGGTGATGGTGACTTGTGTGTCGTTGGCCTCCATAGAGCTAGCTTGGTGAAGAATCTGGCGGGGAGCACCACGGTTGGCTAAACGGCATCTTCGTCTAGCCGCGATGACTGGAGGACGACCACCATGGCGTCGACCTCTGGGACATCGACCTCGATGGCGTCAACGTCCATAGCGTGGGCTTGGTGAAGACGAGCTCCAGCGGCGCGTCGTTCTCATCGAGCGGTGATGAGTGGGGGCGGCCACCGTGACGCCGACCTCCGGGGCACCGACCTCGGTGGCGTCAGCGTCCGTAGCGGGGGCTTGGTGAAGAGGAGCTCCGGCGGCGCGTCGTTCTCATCAAGCGGTGATGAGTGGGGGCGGCCACCGTGGCGCCGACCTCCAGGGCACCGACCTCGGTGGCGTCAGCGTTCATAGCGCGGGCTTGGTGAAGACGAGCTCCGGCGACGCGTCGTCTTCGTCGAGCGGTGGTGAGCGGGGTCGGCCTCCATGGCGTCGACTTCGACGGTGGGCGGCGTTGTGGCGTGCTCCATGTCGTCATCTTGGTCGAACCATCGTGACGAGGTGGACAGCAGGTGGTGATGGCGACCTCCTCGTCGTTCTTGGTAACGCTGGCTTGGTGAAGACCATCCCCGGCAACGTTGACTTCATCATCCGGTCCGGCGGCTCCATCTCCGGCGGCGGTCCAATCATGCGAACGATGCCGGGCAACGCTCCCGACTTGTGTGCGTGCATGCTATATGCCAAGAAAGAACTAAGCAAGAGATTTGTTAAATCAAAGTTTTACCGTTCGGGAACACGAGTTTGGCCTCCATGGTGGTTCGCCTCCACCTCCTCGCCTTGCTCCCGGGATGCAGTCGCCTGAAACTCTACCAGAGGCTATCCACTCCGCCTCCGGCCGATGCGTGAGGATTCTACGTGCGTTCTTCCCTCGGCCTGGCCGTGAGTCCCGATTGATGGGTGCGTGGGTTGCGGATGGATTGATTGCTGCGTGGTTTGACGAATAGATGTGTGCGTGAGATGACAAATGGATGGGTGCTGGAGGTGTTGTGCGATGGATGGGTGCCGGAGGTGTTGTGTGATGGATGTATGCATGCGTCAGTTGCCTTGAGAATGGATGTGTACGTGAGGCCTCCTCTGCGTAGCTAGGTGTGTGTATTTATAGGCCGGAGATGGGCGACCCGGCGGATGGAGACGGGCCAAACGTCCCGATTTTCTTGGACTAGATATGGATGCAATCTCCCCCCGAATCTTATCATCTCGCTGATGTTTATCTTTCTTCTTCTTGACGCGTACGCCTGCACACGGAAAATGAAAACCGTCTCGTGCGTACCTAGCTACCTGACTGACGGTGGGCCTGGTTCATTCGATCGTCCCCTTCATGCTTATCTCCGGGTTTTTTTTTAGCATCAGTACAAACACAAGCGCTCATATACACGCGCATACACTCATTCTTATGAATGCACACACGCACACCCTATTTTTATGAGCATCTCCGAGAGACTGAGCCGACATATCATCTTGAGATTTACGAAGTCACTGTAGGCGCCTCGTCGTCGACAGAAACGTCTCCTCCCACTAAAAGCGCATCGTCGGAAATCCTGAAATAAATCCAGGAATAATGCGAGCATCAGGATTTGAACCCTAGTGGGTTGAGGATACCACTGTCCACCTAACCAACTCAACCACATGTTGATTCGCTTATCTCCAGGGTTTGCTAGTTGAAATAATCACAGGTATTCAAGTACGTATACGCGCGCTTGCCGGCCGGTATATACGGCACTTAAAGAAATACGCATACTGTATGTCATCTTGTGGGCGCGCCGTAGATGTGGACTCCGCCTTCTGATTGTAACCTGCATGTGTGTATAAGTTTATGCCACGGAGCATCAAGTGCAAGTATACATTGGTTAGTACGTGGGCAAACTCAAAATGCATGCATGCATGTACCATTGCATCGAGGATTGCCTAATGCGTGTGTGTATGTATACACTCAATATAAAACATAGATGTGTATAACTTACAATACAAAGAAGAAAGAAAGAAAAAAATACATTTATACTTATATCTTCTGAAAATAGTAATCACAAAAATACGTCGAACACACCGCCAGCTGCCGCCGCCGCCACCCTCCTTCCGGCCGCCGCCGCCGCCGCTGGTAACCGCCGCCTCTCCCACCACCTCGCTCGCCGCAGCCGCCGCCTCTCCAAGGCCGCCGCGGCGGGCTCCCGCTTCCGCCAACCTCACCCGCGCCGCTACCCTCCCCTCCCCTTCCACCCGCGCCGCTAACCTTCCCCTCCCCTCCCACCCGCGCCGCACCCCCACCCCGCCTCCCTCCACCCGCGCTGAACCCTAACCCGCGTCGAACCCTAGCCATGAGCTCCTCCTCGTCCACCGTTTCCAACCCGTTTGCCGGTCCCGATGTCACTCTCGTCCGCGACCTCAACATCCACGAGCGTGTTCCGGTCAAGCTTGATCACACCACCGCCTCCTACTCCGCTTGCAAGCGGTATTTTTCGCTTGTGTTCCGTGAGTACCCCCTGCACGGCCACGTGGACGGCACCGTGGACTCGGCGCTCATGATCAACGACGAGGAGTGGATGATCCTCGACGCCACCATCATCCGCTCGTTCTACCTCACCATCTCCAGCGACCTCTTCCACACCGTGGTGAACGACGAGGACGACGCCTATGCGGCTGGACCAAGCTCAACGGCCTCTTCACCGACAATCGGCTGCAGCGCAAGGTCCTGCTCTATGGTGAGTTTTACGGGTGCCAGCAACTTGACTCATCCATCGATGATTTTTGCATGCGCCTCAAGAAGCTCGCCGATGAGCTCCGTGATCTCGGGAAAAAGATCGGCGACGAGCTCCTCATCAGCACCCTCTCCGGCGGCCTCAACGAGGACTTCGGGAACGCCGCCTCCAACCTCACCCTCATCCCGGAGCCCACCTTCGCCAAGGTGGTCGCGTACCTCAAGTTGGAGGAGCGCCGGATGCGGGTGGCCCGGACTCGCGCGACCCACACCGCCCTCGTCGCAGGCACCCGCGGGGGTTCGGCCCCGCCACCGCCACGCCCGACGTCGTCCCAGCCGGCGGCGGCCGCCTTCCCACCCGGGTTCCCGCCCGCACCGGCCGCCCCCTTCCCGCCGCCCCAGCCGGCGGCCAATGGGGGGGGGTCGTCGCGGCGGCCGTCGTGGTGGCCGCAAGCAGGGCGGCGGCGGTGCTCAGGGAGGAGTGCCCCGCCCGCCGCAGCAGGCTTCTCAGCCAGCCCCGTGGTACGCCAGCCAGAACCCATGGACCGGCGTTGTACACGCCTACTCCATGCCGGTTCCTCGGGCCCCTGCCCCGGGCATTCTCGGCGCCCGGCCACCACCGCACCAGGCGTACTACGCCGCGCCGCAGCCTTACGCGGCGCCCTATGGTCAGCAGCCGCCGCCAGGTGGGCCGCCGCTGCTGCCCCTGACGGCCGCGCCACCTCTCCCGCCGGCACCGTGGGACCCGGCCCTGTTGGCGGCTCTCCACAACGCTCCTTCCCCGTCCAGCTACACCGGCGGCGGTGACTGGTACATGGATAGCGGCGCCACCGCTCACATGGCGGCGTACCCCGGTAACCTCCATACCGGCTATCCTGTCCACACCTCCAACCGCATCACCGTTGGTGACGGATCTTCCCTTCCTATCACTCATATTGGTCATACATATTTTCCGTCTACCTCCACTCCTATATCCATGTCCAATATTCTAGTTTCTCCTGAACTTATTAAAAATCTTGTTTCCGTTCGTTCTCTTACACGTGAAAATCCGGTTACCGTTGAATTTGGCGAATGTGGTTTTTCTGTTAAGGATGCTCGCACGCGGATGGTGCTCCACCGATGTGACAGCCCCGACGAGCTCTACCCGGTTCACTCCGCCACCTCCACCACTTCCGCCGCCCCCGTCGCCCTCGCCACCGGAGTGGATCTTTGGCATGCTCGCTTGGGTCATCATAATCCCACCACCCTTCGCCACATACTTCGGAGTTTTTCTTTCACGTGTAATAAGAACGAGGATCACTCGTGTCATGCATGTCGCCTCGGCAAACATGCTCGTTTTCCGTTTAGGGCTTCTTCTTTTGTTGCATCGTACCCGTTTGAGTTAATTCATAGTGATGTTTGGACCTCTCCTGTTGCCAGTAATACGGGCTTTCTTTATTATCTTGTCATACTTGATGATTTTTCGCATTATGTGTGGACCTTCCCGTTGCGCCACAAGTCGGATGTTATATCCACTCTCGCCGCGTTCTACTCCTATGTTCTCACGCAATTTGGTCGTCCCATTCTCGCGTTGCAGACAGACAACGGGAAGGAGTTTGACAACCTCGCCGTTCGTAATCTTCTTACCACACATGGCACGATTTTTCGTCTCACTTGCCCGTACACCTCGCAACAGAACGGTCGTGCTGAGCGCATCCTTCGCACTCTCAATGACTGCGTTAGGACTCTTCTCTTTCATGCCAATGTGCCTCCGTGCTTTTGGCCTGACGCTCTCGCCACCGCTTCTCTCCTCATCAACATCCGCCCATGTCGTACTCGCGGGAACTTTACACCTCATCATCTTCTCTTCGGTGCACCCCCCTCTTATGATGGGCTTCGCATCTTCGACTGCCTTTGCTACCCTAGCATCGCCGCTACTGTGCCTCATAAGCTTGCACCCCGCTCTGTCGCATGTATCTTTCTCGGCTACCCACCCAACACTAAGGGCTATCGCTGTTATGATCCCGTCTCCCATCGTGCTTTCACCTCCCGACACGTTTACTTTGATGAGATGGTGTTTCCGTTTCAGCAGCAGGTACCCCTGGTTGTCTCGTCACCGCCGGCCACCGCCGGCCCCTCGACGACTCCGTCAGGCGGACGGTCCCGTTCGGCCCGCGGACCGCCTCCAGGCTTTGGCGGTCCTCACGCCCTCACGCCGGTGCCCTCGGCCTCCCCGGCCGGCTCTGACGGCGCCCCTGGCGCCCCTCCCTCACCCGCCGTGGGATCGGGCACGGCCGCCTTGACGCCCGCCGCCTCGCCGGACCCGACGCCGGCTCCCTCGCCGGTCCTTATGCCGGCCGCCTCGCCGGCTCACTCGCCGGCCCCGACGCCGGTCGCCTCGCCGGCCCTGACGCCGGCCGCCTCGCCGGCTCACTCGCCGGCCCCGACGCCGGCCGCCTCGCCGGCCCTGACGCCGGCCGCCTCGCCGGCTGCCTCGCCGGTGGCTCCGCTGGTGCCCTCTGGCCCCGTCACCCGCGCTCGTACCGGCGTTCATCGTCCGAGCCTCCGGTACACGAGTGACGAGTACGTCCTCGCCGCCTCCACCGCGGAGCCGTCGCCTCTTCCCGTGTCCGCCCGCGCCGCCCTACGTGATCCTCACTGGCTCGCGGTGATGCAGCAAGAGTTCGATGCGCTCCAACGGAACCGTACTTGGACACTGGTTCCCCGGCCTCCTCGCGCCAACGTCATCACCGGCAAGTTGGTCTTTCGCCATAAGACCCACTCGGATGGCACTCTCGAGCGCTACAAGGCTCGCTGGGTGGTCCGTGGTTTCCGCCAGCGCGCTGGAGTGGACTTCACCGAGACGTTCGCCCCGGTTGTCAAACCGGGCACGATCCGCACCGTCCTCCAGCTCGCCGTGTCCCGCGGCTGGCCCGTTCATCAGATGGATGTCTCCAACGCCTTTCTCCATGGCCATCTTGAGGAGCAGGTGTATTGTGAGCAACCCACTGGTTTTGTCGACGCCTCACTTCCCAGCCATGTGTGTCTGCTGTCCCGCTCTCTTTACGGGCTCAAGCAGGCACCCCGCGCCTGGTACCAGTGGATCGCCGGGTTTCTTCAGACACTGGGCTTCAGCGTTACTCGCTCGGACGCCTCACTGTTTGTCTATCGCCACGGTGACACCACTGCATATTTGCTGCTTTACGTCGACGACATCATCCTGACGGCCTCCTCCGCAGCTGTTCTTCAGCAGATTACTCTCCGGCTGCGTGACGAGTTTGCTATTAAGGACCTGGGTGCTCTACATTATTTCCTTGGCATTGTGGTCGTTCGGCGCCCGGACGGTTTCTTTCTTCATCAGCAGAAGTATGCACATGAGCTTCTTGAGCGTGCCGGTATGCTCAACTGTCATCCTGTTGCTACTCCTGTTGACACGAAGGCCAAGGTGTCTGCTCTTCAGGGCTCGCCTGCGTCGGATGCTCCTTTCTACCGGTCTATTGTCGGCGCTCTTCAGTACTTGACTCTTACTCGACCAGATCTTCAGTATGCTGTTCAGCAGGTGTGTCTCCATATGCACGCCCCTCGTGACTCTCATTGGACTCTCGTGAAGCGGATCCTTCGCTACATCCGCAGCACGATGTCCCTCGGGTTGACACTCACGGCGTCTACTTCTCTGGAGATGGTGGCCTACTCCGATGCTGACTGGGCTGGCTGCCCTGACACTCGTCGGTCCACCTCTGGCTACTGCGTCTACCTCGGTCCTTCCCTCGTCTCGTGGTCGTCTAAACGACAACCCACAGTTTCGCGCTCCAGCGCGGAGGCTGAGTACCGAGCTGTGGCCAACGCTGTTACCGAGTGCACCTGGCTACGACAGTTACTGCAGGAGCTGCATCACGACGTGTCCCAGGCTACGGTTGTCTACTGTGACAACGTCTCTGTGGTGTACCTCTCCGCCAACCCTGTTCATTATCGCCGGACTAAACACATCGAGCTGGACATTCACTTTGTGCGCGAGCAGGTGGCTCTTGGACGCATGCGGGTTCTCCATGTGCCGACCGCTCAGCAGTTCGCCGATGTGATGACGAAGGGACTGCCGACTTCTACTTTCGAGGAGTTTCGTTCCAGTCTTTGCGTCACTGGCGCCGCTTCGACTGCAGGGGGGGGGGGTGTTGAGTATATTGTGTACGTGTATATTTGTGTGTAGGGTCCACCTCATGTTTCCTTTGTATAGTTCAGGTTGTGGCCCACCTCTGTACTTATATATACGTGCCTGGTGCACCGATCAATACATCGAGATTGCACAGCCCATATCTTGTCCTTCTACATAGTTCAACAATTGTTTTTTAGTTGAAATAGAATGTGTACTTCATCTACTCCATTATAGGTTGTGCCAGCCAGACATTTTGCCCGAAGTAGTTGCCGAGCATCCTTGAATCAGTCCACTATTCGTTCATGTTTTTATGAAATTGCAAGTCAAATGGATGAAAGCCTAATCGCGCATAGAGCGTCCTTCTTAATAAATCAATAACTGCAAGTCAATTGGATGAAAGCCTAATCGTGCATAGATCATCGCTGTTAATAAATCAACACCCGTTCCTGTTTTTTATGAAATTGCAAGCAGCTAGATAAAAGCCTAATCGTGCATAGAGTGTCGTTCTTAATAAATCAATAACTAACCCCTCATCAGCAGTTAGTGGTAAGAGGCTAGCAGACACGACTGACACAATATAAAATTAATGTAGGCATGTAGCTGTATACTATATATGGCACAATCATTTTTGTACTAAATATACTTACATTCTATCTATTAGCAAAGACTCAACCCACCTCCTATCTGCCCTTGGATCCTTTCTAATACCTCAAGATTCGGCCGGGTCCAGCATCCGAATGAAAATGTAACCTTGTCCGCATGATTTTACACTGTTTCCACCCTCCATGCAGCCTCTAAAGACACCCATACACCTCCTCCACAAGACAGTCACGCGTTCATAAGTGGCTCATTTGATTGCTTTCCAAATTTGATATGCAAGAGGATTTCAATCCTTCATTGATTACCTAAAAAAAAACTGTCCTAGCTACGTTTCTCCTTCTTTTTTACCGAAAAAGGCTTCCGCCCCGTTTTATATATAAAGCAACGATCAACAGCACCCGGTACAAACGCACGATTCCACAACGCACGCGCAGACCCATCCAAGGCAGGGTACATCGGCGTTGAGCGCAGCAACACCATCCCCATCACTACAAGCACCGCTAACAAGTGAAGCCGCATATGACGCACCGTGGGCTTCAAGGTGGTACCTTCAGGAAGGGGACGACACCGGAGCGCTGCCACCGCCCGATCTGAGGATCAGAGGTTCCCCTGGAGCAACACGACGGGCAATGAGAGCCGCTTCGACGCCTTCAAGAAGGGAACGAGCTTTGCCACCGCCCGTCCGTCAGAAGATAGAGCGGGTTTTCATCCCGGCCACCACTCACCGCCACTGAGCGCCACATCCCGGCTACCACGCCACCCACATGGCCGTGGCAGCCGGGCAGCACCAAGCGATGGGCTCTTCCCATGAGTACCGCAGAGCCACCACCGGGCTGCCGCCCTGACATCCAAGACCTAGACACCATCTCACCTGAGACACGCCGCTACTCCAACCGAAGATATGAGTGGAAAGATCCTGTCGTTCGCACCCCTAGGCGGGCCCCAGTGCCGGGACCCAATAAGCCGGCCAAAACTGACCTCAATCGACCCGTTCTAAGGCACCTGGCACGAGACGAGCTCAGTCCTGCCTCCGAGCGCGAGATGAGCATGGTCCTGTTGCCGGGCGCGAGACAAGCTCGGTCCTGCCGCCGGGCTCGAGATGAGCATGGTCCTGCTGCCGGGCGCGAGACAAGGTCAGTCCTACTTCCAGGCGCGAGACCCGCTCGGCCCTGCTGCCGGGTGCAAGACGAATGATGGACCGCAGCTGGGGGAGGGCCAACCCTTCGACTTAGATAGTGGTCGGGCACCGAGGTGAAGGATTGAAGGTCGAACTGGGCCGCCTACAGACGAGCCGACGCTGGAAATCCAGCCGCCGCCACACCCAAACCGCCAAGCTGCCGTGATGCCGGCTCGGCGAATGGAAACCCCATGCTAAGAGGGCCGAGGCACCTCGCTGCACCAACAGGCGCCGCCCGCCGGAAAAGCTACTTCAGATCCGGCCAGCACGCAACCACCTCTGCCTGCCAAAGCGTTGCCAGCAAGACAGCCGCGCCTGTCCAGGTGCAACCCAATGCTACCCAGCCGCCGCCGGTCTCCCAAGACGCCACCAACAGAACCGGATCTGGGCCAGGAACCCTAGATCAGCTGCCTACACGCCCTGCTTCGGGCCCGGGATGACAACGACGAGCCAGGGCACAACGGGTGCGTGGCCACGCAAGGAGAGGCCCCAAGACGCCAGGGAGGAGGTTGAAGACAGGGAAGAGAGACACACCACGCCATGGCAAGGAGGGCGAGCCCCGCTTCGCACCATGCCAGCCGGGGCGGGAAAGCAGCTCCGCCGCCGCTGACGCCGTGCCGGCATTGACCGGCGGCACCCGCCGGAAGCGGCGAGGAAAGGAAGGGCGGGAGGAGAGGCTTTTGGCCGGCGGTGGAGAGAGGCTCCCCCGGGTAGCCCGCGGGGGGGCTGACACGCGAGACGGGAGGGATTGCTTTCTGACCATCTCCTTCCTTTTTCTACACCCACTGTTGTTTCATGGACATCTTTGTCCCAGATCTTTGGAAGTGTTTCCTTGAGCTGCTCGCGACAGAGCCTATATGGGTGAGCTTGACGCCACTACTGAAACCGCCACCGATGCCAAGTTGTCACGGTTTGCCGATTTTCTTTCATCGAGAGCTCGGCAGTGTAAGGTGTCTGCCAAGTTTCTAGGTAATTAAACTCGATAGTGCCACGCAACTCGGCAAACATCACTGTTTGCCCGGTGTCTAGAAAAATGGACATGGACGCAAAAAGAAACTCGGCATTGTCGCACATTCTCGGAGTTCCGTGGAGTGAAAACACGGTAGTGTTCTGATAGCTGCGCCACACCAACGACCAGCGACATGGCGGCGGTCTAAGTTAGCCAGGTTTCAACTAACCAAAACTCGGCAATCTTTTTATACTCTTTCTTTTTCTTATTACAAAATTCTAGTTATCACGTCTATGCTGAGCACCCGGGGATAAAACCCTGCGGAGATGTGACACATGGGCCCACCAGAGATGTGGCAATGTCCATTTGACGGTTGGACTTCCTATGTTGAGTTCCAAAACTCAGCAAAGCCCCGATGTCTCCCCCGCATATAAACATAGGCGTGGGCGCAGGCTTGGCACCCACAGAAACCCTCGCCGTGTTCCACCTCTACCCTCACCGTTGAGCCCCCTCCTCTCCTTTTCTCGACGTTGTCCTGGAACCAGCAGCACCTGTTGCGCTGATAGACATCACCACCGCCCTCGCAGCATGCGTCGCATCGACGACCTCGTGCTTTGGAAGCAGATTCTGAATATCGTTGTAGAATACTGTTTTGTTTTGTAATGCATGGATCGACAACGGCGGCCTTCCGACTACATACTACTCTCTCTGTTTGTAAGTATAAGCCTTTTCAGAGATTTCAATACGAATCAATACGAATATATGTAGACATATTTTAGAATGTAGATTCACTTATTTTGCTTCGTATGTACTCTATATTGAAATTTGTAAAAGAAAAAATGAAAAGAAAAGAAATACTAGCTTGCATGCTGATGCGGCGGCGCCGGCATGAGAAAGGGACGGTATCGACTATGAGAGCGCCGCCGTCGACTTGGGTGGGTGTGCTCAGCATGCATGTACGTAGAGATCTTTAGATTTGTACTACCTTCATTTTCAAATATTTGTTTTTTTAGACATTTTAAATGGACTATACGAATGTATTAAGATATATTTTAAAATGTAGATTTACTTATTATGCTTAGTATGTAATCACTTGTTGAAATCTTTAGAAAGATAAATATTTAAAAACGGAGTGAGTGCATACGTGCGGGTCAGTATCCATGCATGCATGTGGACGCCACAAAGGCATGTGGACGCCACAAAGGCATGTGGAAGACTGGATCTGGATGGGTCTTTAGGGCATCTCCAGCCGCGGCCCCAGGAAGGCCTCCCCAGGCGATTTTTTCGCGTCGGCCCCGAAAAAATGGCACAGTCGCGCCTTCAGGAGCCCGATTTTCGCCGGCCTGGGCCGAAAACAGCGCCGGCGGATCCAGGCCGAACCCGGCACGCTGGGGGGCGCCCGGGGGCGCCGGGGCGAGCTGTTTTGGCGCGAAAAAGCCGCGGGCCAGCCGCGTCAGCGACACGGCGCCTCGTCTTCCCCCAACGGCCTCGGTTCCCGCGGGGAATCAATGGCAAGGCTGCCGCCGGTCAGCCTTGCCATTGATTCCTCACGGGCCGCGCGTCACGGGACGGCGCGCCGACACCTCCCCTCCCTCGCACGCGTACACACGGGCGCGGCGCGGCTATATAGCCGGTGGCCTCACTCGCCTGTGCTAACACCAGCCCCGACCCTCGCCGTCGCCCAGCCCCTCCCTCTCCCTTTACCTCTCCCGAGCGCCGCCGCCCAGCCCCTCCCTCTCCCTCTCTACCTCTCCCGAGCCCGTCGCCATGGCAGAACGTTTCCCCGGAGACGAGGCGGTGGCCAACGGCTTCGGCCGCCGTTCGCTCCGCGAACAGGAGTCCTGGCTCCTGTTCCAGGCGAACATCCCGGCGCCGCCGGACATGCGCGCCGAGCCAACGGGGTGGAGACTCAGCGCCGGGGGAGTGCCCATTCCCCCGTTGCCCGACGCCGTGGCGAAGCCGAAATACTTCGCCGAGGAAGTCGAGGTCGTGCACGCCTCCCTCACCGACGCCCAACTCTCCCTCCCCAGTACGCCACCGACAACCACGCGGCTTGGGCGGCGTATTTCGAGCGCCGCCAGCAGCAGCGCTTGGCGTCCACCAACGGCGCGCCGATGGTCGGTGGCCGGCAGAGCAGCGAGGGGCGCCACCTGTGGTGGGGCGTCCCCGGCCGCACACTCGAGGGCGTGCTGACGTACCTCGAGGGCGGCAACGACCCGCCGTTGGCGTACCCGGCGAGGGTGGCCACCCCGGCGCAGCACCGACGCGCCGGGCCATGGGCTCCAAGGAGGTTCGGGTCCTCCTCTTCTTCCTCCTCACGATCTTCATCGTACTCCTCCGGTACTCCGGCCCTGCTCGGCGTCAAGGCCGAGCCCGCGGCGGAGACGCCGCTTGGCCGGAGCACTCGCAACGCCGGCATCATCATCAACGAGGGCGGCCGGCGCGCCTCCTCGTCAGCTCCTCCTCCGCGCTTCGTCAAGCCAAAGACGGAGCCAGGGCTCGCGCCGGTGAAGACGGAGCCGGGGCTCGCGCCGGTGAAGAAAGAGCCGGCCGCGCCGGTGAAGATGACGGAGCTCGACGACGATGATGCGGCCCTGGAATGGGCGCAGGGACTCCATAGCGATGGAGAAGGAGCGCCTGGAGAAGGCGAAGGAGCGCCAGTGCGCCGCCCTGCTTCGCTTCGCCAAAGAACCAACGCGCCGACAAGGACCAATAGGCATCCACGCGTCAGCATTTCTGTGGCTGGGGTTTTTGTTTTTTTGAAAGGGGCTTGTTTAGGGGTTTTGGGGGTTAATTTAGTTTGTTATTAGCTAGCTAATAGAGAGAAGTGTCCTCTCTTATATCTCCGTGCTTGGTTTATACCAACGCTATGCTATGCCTAAACATGGCTTAGATTGAAGTGAAGGCAACATATGTGGTGCATGTCGAAAGTAATACTAATTAATCCTAACTTGATCAAGTTTGGATTAGTACTACTTTCGACATGCACCACATGCATGTTGCCTTCACTTCAATCCAATTCATATTCATTTCACCCACTGATATATATATATAATAACTCTTCATGCTCACATCATGCATCATCATAATAATAAGTCCTACTAATCATCATGATAGAACTTCTACTCGTTATTGATAACAAGTCATACGATCATCATCCTCATAGTCATCGAACCCAACCCTACTTAATTGTTCTTAGCACATGATCATCAGTATTAGGTAGGACCTAAATACCCTCTTTAAGGTAAAATAGCATAAAACAGTATAGACCCTGACTCTCCATTATGGAGAATGGAGATCATCCTGTCTCCAATTCTTACGCCGCGCTTCCTTTTACGTCTAAGAACCTCTTTACGAGTGTCCATACATTTTTTCCATTCTCTGATTTGCATGTCTCCACTTCTTTTAGAAATCTGGTATGGACAGTTGAGATTCATAGGATGACCTGGATATATGTTCAAAACATCAAGGCGACCATGCTCATACATCAGATGAGGCACACAATCCTCTGGGATTATCTGTTGAAAAACATAGTAATAACTTCATAGTTAGCAATGAAGTACTAGTTTTATATAGAAGTATGCAAAAGATGCATGTATGTCGTAATAGTAAAAAAATCTTACCAGGGTATCTCCATAGTAGTTACCGTAGTTCAACACGTGCACTAGCGGCATGTATTGACCATAATGTTGAGGAGTTTGATTGTAAATATTGTAATTCTCAAGATCATTACAAAATCCAACCAGATGATTTTTCTCCTTGTAAGTTAACTCAGAGCCATCGGTGTAGTAAGTTCTATCTACCATCTTCTGCACATTCTTTGATACTTCAAAATAAGCTGTCAATGGAAATAAGCTGTCAACTATTTTGAAATGAACAATATAAATTAGTTAATAATTAACTATGTTTGAGAAACTCACATAGCGGTAGAACTGGAGGCGTATCAACAAGGAACCAAATGTCCATATTGTCTTGCTCGATTTCAGGATCACCAAGATCCATGGTGACAAGCATACCCTCATCAAAACCATACAATTTGCAAAATGCTTCCCAATTTTTGCAACTAAAATGGGTTACGCTCTCAGCATTATACAGCTTTACTTCAAAATCCACATCATGATGGGTCCTTAGGTGAATTTTCTTTGTTTCAAAATTTTCATGGTCTTCAAAATCCATCCTCTCCAAGACATAGCGTCTTGCATGGCATGGGATAAACTATACTCGAATTGTAAAAGATGAAAATTACACGTTGAAATAGTTGAAGTCATGCTTAATTATGAAAAAAACACTTGTCGTCGTTGCGTACCGTTTCAACTTCAAAGGTCTCCTCGAGCTTAATGCTGAAGCGCCGATCATCGTCCAGGTGAGGCCTGTCGCACAGACCTCGATCGTCGTGGCACCAGTCGCACTCCCCCGGGAGACTTCCGTCGTCCGATGATGACATTTCCTACGTTCATAATTCAAAGATTAAACATGTACAATTAAATATATATATATATATATGTACTACAAAAACTAAATTAGATCATTATTATTCAACTAATCATATGCATATGCCTTGCATAGTGCTCTCCAATTTGAGCATTCAATAAGAAAAATCAAATCGCAAAATAAAGTAGTATTCAAATTAGGATGCATTCAATTATAAGAAAAACTACATCATCTCCATGTGTCCGTACATCGTCAAATATTATCACTAATACACGTCGAATACTATCATACATATCGCTAGTACAGCTAGAACCGTAGCGCCCGACTGGTATCGGCGCGGGCGGTGGTCACCCAAAGGGAAGGAACCATCACAGGATCATAGCTCCAGTGAGATCCCTGAAGAACCTGCCAGGTATTCTCAAACCTGCCCTCCAACGCAACCATGTAGCGACGGACGTGCTGGTCCCCGTCGCTGACACGGTGACGTACCACCTCCGCGGTGTCCGGAAGCCTCGGCACCGTCACTGGCCCACACGACCGCCACCAAACAAGGATCGGGTCAACGACGGGCTGGCTCCTCACCAAGCTACGCCCCCCGGAAGGTAGCGCCTCCCAGTACCAACCCGGCGGAGCCCAGTCCCGGACATGGCCCATCTGGTCAAGCAGGTGTCGTGCTCCGCCGACTCGACGACGAGGATGCGGGATAGGCATCGTCCACGTCGATGCGGTAATAATTGCTTTAACTAAAAAAATAAACTAGTTCTATTAATTTTCTTGCTAAAAATAAACTACTTATATAGTAAAATAAACCAGTTTTATTAAATCAACTAGTTCAACTACTAAGCACTTACTATAAATAGAATAAAGTAGTACTTACTAAAAATAAACAAGTTTACCTTCTTCTTTTTCATCTTCTTATTTATTTCTTCTCTTCTTCCACTCCTCTTCTTCTTATTCTTCTTCTTCTCCTCCTTTTTCCTCTTCTTATTTTCCTTTTTTCTCTCCTTCTTTTTCTTCTAAATATGAACATATACATAAATGACTTTGATTATACATAATTTTCAGATTCCTACACAATATGAACATATACATAAATTGACAAAGAAAATTCTATGAACAAAAAAAATCATAAAAATTCTATGAACAAAATTACAACAGAAAAAAATCATAAAAAATCTATGAACAAAATTACAACAGAAAAAAATCATAAAAAATCTATGAACAAAATTACAACAGTAAAAAATCATAAAAAATCTATGAACAAAATTACAACAGAAAAAAATCATAAATAATCTATGAAAAATTGACATATTCTTTGCATATGAACATACAAACATTTGCATATTCAACAATAATATTACCAAAAAAAATCTAAACTACACATCTAAATTAATACAGCTAAATTAATTAACTACACATCCAAATTAATACAACTAGTGCGGCGGCCCTGGGCGCGGCGGCATGGCGGCGGCCATTACAGGGAGGAGGAGGAGGGGATCGGGGCGGCGCTCACAGGGTGCGTGCGCGACGACGACGAGGAGGAAGGGCCAGCGGCGTCGGGGCAGGGGCGGCGCGGGGCAGCGACGGCGTCGGGGCGTGGCGACGCGGGACGGCGTCGGGGCGGCGCGTCGGAGGCAGGGCGACGACGGCGACGGCGAGGCAGACGACGGGCAGCCTGGCGGCGTCGCGGCGGGAGAATGAGGAACAGAACACAAAAATTCACAAGTCCTCGTTATATAGACGAGGCATTGGTTCCGGTTCGTGGCAACAACCGGGACCAATGTCACCTTTAGTCCCGGTTGGTGCTACCAACCGGGACCAAAGGCCACTTTTCAACAGCCCAAAGGGCGGGAAGCGGCGGCCTTTGGTCCCGGTTGGTGCCACCAGCCGGGACTAAAGGGTGGCATTGGTCCCGGTTGGTGCCACGAACCGGGACCAAAGCACCCTTTTTTGTCCCGGTTGGTGGTACCAACCGGGACCAAAGGCCTTGTGCTGCCCCGCGCCAAATCTTTAGTCCCACCTCGCTAGCTGAGGGAGCTCGAGAGTGGTTTATAAGCGCTGCTGCGCCTTCCCTCTCGAGCTCCTCTCAAATGCAGGCTTTCAGGCCTAACCCTGTGCGATGTGCCTGTGGGCCTACTGGGCCTCCTGCGGGACTGAATCCTGGCCCATGGTACGGTTTCTAGTCGTATTCAGGCCGTGGGGGCCAAGTAGGTGGCACCTTTTTTTTATTTGTTGCTTTATTTATTTTATTTTGTTTTTACTTACAACAAAATACTTATTGTTGCTATTTTTTCCAGTTTGTTTTGTTTTCTGCATTATTTATTTTCTTTTGTTTTTTGCTTTATTTTTTAATTCTTTATGCTTTTAGTTTTAGAAAAATTATAAACTTTTTGTTAATGCCATTACTTTTCAAATTTGAAAACACTTTTTTTTGTTTTCTTTGTTGCTTTATTTATTTTATTTTGTTTCTACTTATAACAAAATACTTATTGTTAATATAAGTATTTTTTTCCATATTTTTTGTTTTGTTTTCTGCATTATTTATTTTCTTTTGTTTTTTGCTTTATTTTTTAATTCTTTATGCTTTTAGTTTTAGAAAAATTTATAAACTTTTTGTTAATGCCATTAGTTTTCAAATTTGAAAACACTTTGTGTATTATATTTACTATCTACAATCTTTCTCCACAGAGATACCAAAAATTATAAACTTTCTGTTAGTGGCAATCTTTTATCTTGTCCGCGCAATTGTTGCAGAACGCTGATATTGCGTCCTCGTCATGGCAATCTTTTATCTTGTCCTTGATAAGGAGGAATCTGGCCCAAAGCGGCGATGCGATCTAGGAGTTAGTTCAAAGACGAAAACTCTGCCGGATCCATCTGCTTGGAGTGCTCGGAGTTGATGCGATGGGGGTTTTCGATGGCCCGAGAGGTCATCGTCGGCTCAACGGCCGAACGAGCGATCATAGTAAAGCCGCCCAGCCGGAGAGTTTGGCCTGGGGCCAGAGCTCCCCCGGAGGTGATGTTGTCTTTAAGGACAAGGCGAGCAATCGAGCCTTTCGTCGACGGCACAGTGGATCTCTCAATGAAAGCACCACAGTCGGTGTCAAAACCGGCGGATCTCGAGTAGGGGCCCCCGAACTGTGCGTTTAGGATCGATGGTAACAGGAGACGAGGGACACGATGTTTACCCAGGTTCGGGCCCTCTTTATGGAGGTAATACCCTACTTCCTGCTTGATTGATCTTGATGAATATGAGTATTACAAGAGTTGATCTACCACGATATCGTAATGGCTAAACCCTAGAATTCTAGCCTGTATGACTATGGTAATGAGTATCTCCTTTTCGGACTAACACCTCCGGTTTATGTAGACATCGGGGGGGGGGATCTAGGGTTACATGGAGTCAGTTAAATTATTGTTGAGCCTATATCCATGATCATTGCCTTGGATATCGTTATAGCTATGCGCTTTTCTACCAATTGCTCAACAATAATTTGTTCACCCACCGTATGTTTCTTTCAAGAGAGAAGCCTCTAGTAAAACCTATGGCCCCGGGGTCTATTTTCTATCATATTATTTTAGGATCTATAAAATCAAAAACACAAAAATACCTTGCTGTAATTTATTGTGTGAATTTGAATTCTTTGAAATTTGTGTGAATCTCAAGTTTGTCATTAACTTTACTAAAAAAATGAACATAGATGCGCCTATAGAGAAAATTCAACCTAAATTCATAATCAATTTCTATGAATTTCAGAGAAATTCATTATGAATTTAGGTCAAATTTCCTGTATAGGGGCATCTATTTTGATTTTGAGGGGAGCTCAACAAGGCAGAGAGGGACGGGCTTATAAACCAGTGTGGGCGCCCTTCGGTTGGTGAGGTGGGACTAAACTGTGTATCGCAACGAGGACCAACCATTTAGTCCCGGTTGGTGGCATGAACCGGGACTAAAGGGGACCTATTGGTCCCGGTTCATGCCACCAACCGAAACTAGTGGTGGTGGGCCAGGAGTGAGGCCCGTTGGTCCCAGTTCGTCCCACCAACCGGGACCAATAGGTCCAGACGAATCGGGACCAATGGCCCACGTGGCCCGGGCGGCCCTCTGGGCTCACGAACTGAGTCCAATGCACTCATTGGTCCCGGTTCTGGACTGAACCGGGACTAATGGGCTTACCCGGCCTGAACCTTTGCCCCCTTTTTTACTAGTGTCATTGTCCTAATCATGCGTTCTAGTGGATCAGGTATCCACGCCATCGATCTCCGTCCTCAGGCCTTGGTTCTGTTCTTATACTGGACAACTAGGTACCTGTTCAAGGTAGTGACAGGCTCTCACAAAATTCGGCCAAGTTCAGACAAATTAAGAGATAACAAGTTGAGTGCTGTAGCGTGAACCAATAAGTTGCAATCTAAGCCGTAAGATGGGAAACCTACGTATTCCATTAGGAGACCTTCAAGCAGCGAAACATTGTTTGAGCTACACTCAAATGTTGGTTTCTTTGGAAGTTTCAAAGTTTCAACTCCTGGCAGTAGTCATCTCTGTACTCCTCTACAATCACTCGGCAGTTGGCAAGGTACAAAATAAAACCCTGATTTCTATTCCAGGTGAATGCCAAATAAGTTGACCTGTCACAAAATACTATTACACCATACTACCGTCATCTCCCCCACTTTGCTTTGCTCTTCTCTGAATTTCATTCCTAACAGCTGCTGTAAGCGAATCTGAATTAGGGAATCATGCCCGAACACCCATCATGCATAAACAACACACATGACTGACTCAACTCTCATCATGTTTTCAACATACTCTTAATTGTTTTTTCACAACATATCAAGATCTTTCACCATGATTCGAACCGCGATAGACCAGTTTAAAGAACGAGCTCAATGACAAACTCGTCCATCACACCTGACATGATATATTCCCTTTTTTTCATTCTTAAAAAGCAACCTGTAAAAAACGCAGTTGTCTTCCTGTTTGTTTTTTTTCCTTTTCTTATTAATGACGGTTCACCTGTTCAACCCTTGACGTTTGAATAAAATACGGAAAAAGACAAATTTCATAATATTCGAAAAAGTTCGTGAATTTTAAAATGTTCATGGATTTTTCAAAAATAGTTCACAAAATTTGAAAAAAGTTCATTGATTTTTAAAAAAGTTTACAAGTTTGAAGAAAAGTTCATCAATTTTGAAAAACAATTCACCGATTTTTAAAATAGTTCATTTATTTATGGAAAAAAGTTCATAGATTTTGAAAAAAACATGAAAAAAGTTCATCAAATTTGAAAAATGTTTATCAAATTTGTAAACAATGTTCATCAAATTTGAAAAGAGTTCATCGAATTTGAAAAAAAAATGTTAATCAAGTTGAAAAAGTTCATTGACACTGAAAAAATTCCAATGAATTTTAAAAAAAATCATCTAATTTTGTAAAAAGTTCACAAACCTGAAAAATGTTAATAGATTTTGAAGAAAATGTTCACGAACTTGAGTAAAAATTCATGGATTTGGGGAAAAAAGCACATAAATTTGACAGGAACCCGCAGATTTATGGAAAGAAAAACGAGAAAGAAAAAAAACACGGAATAAAAATGTCCGGAGAAAAAACCACACGAACTAAGGAAACAAATAAACGAAATAAAAAAAATCATGTATTTCACCAACGTGTTGGATAGCTTACTAGTTGGTGCTCTATCCTTTGAGCACCGAGGTTTCAGGATCCAATGTTGTCCCGTGCCATTTTTTTGTGAGTTTGACGAACTACAATAGTACATGGGCTGGCCGAGGTAACAGCGGCTTCAGCGCCAGTTAACAGAACACACGTTAACAAGTGCTGAAGGCACCGGATAGGAAACGCCTGCACGCACATTGACGGGTCCTGAAGGTGCCGAATAGGAAACGCCTGCACGGAGGACGCAGCTGGCCAAATCGTGCGGTCACCAAAAAATTTAGAAGTTTACATCTTATTTTCATCTCAGAATACCGACATAACTAGACGCACTAAACCTAGTTGACCGCCCATTATCCAGAAGAAATCTTATGTGCATGTATATATATCTATGTACGTGCCTAATGGAAAGAAAAATGTTTAAATGAAGAGTATTACGTGTGCATGTACATACAACTAGTAGACTGCTAGTCAGCTCGCCAATTACGATGCACATGCTCGACTGAGGTAGACGTCACGTCATGCATGGTGGCATGGGATGCATGACGATTCATAACGCAGTTGACGGCGTAACCTGCTCACCTCAAGTCAACGGTGAGGCCATAGCTCGATACCTTCCCTTCTCATACGGCGAGTACTAGGCGCTGGCCGGCCGGCACAAAATTTTGACCGCTCGTGCGTTAGCCATCAAATTAGTCCTCCCCAACCGTCAGATCTAGTCAACGCTTATTCCATTCCCAGTCCAGGTCGCGTCCTCAAAACAAAAGCAATGGCGTCGTGGTCCGCCATGGTCCACCAAGCCTTGCGCACGAGGTCGCCGTCCTCTGGCGCCACCGCAACTAGCTCATCGCGATCAGGGGCGACTCTGGCAATGGTGAGGAACAATGGTTTGTAGTGAGGGAGGGAGCTACGTGCTGCCCCCGCGACGGTGTAGAGAGATAAGAACGAGCACGTATATGTTTGGGGGGTGGGGGCAGAAAGAAAAAGGGGTGGAAAAGAGGGCATCGCATGCATGAATAGATAAGATGGAAGGTTAGCGATGTCTGGGCCCAACAAAGCGTGTTGCGCTGCCAGAGTGAGCGACCAGTGTTATGGGAAAAACCTAGCAGGGCGGCCCCGGTATGGGAAAGGAAGTTATCGAGCTATGGCTGTCCTGCTAGTTGCAACCTGTTAGTTGCTGAATAAACCAATGTGTGGCCTACCAGCAAATCTCACTGCACCCTCTTCCTGTCTCTCGGCCGGAACTAATTGTCCCTCAAATAGACGTGTCTATGGAAGTATACTACAGAAGGCCTCCGAATTTTTGCTGCTCCCTGCATTTTAAGTTATTGAGTTAGCTTGGCTGGTCACATTTTCCTAACTTTTAGTTAAAGTTTCGGTGTGAATTATTTCAGCGGTATGATGGCTCCCTTAACTACATCAATTTCTCGGATGTGCTCATAGGGGTGTGCATGTAAGCATCTATAGGGATGAATGTGAGCAAACATTAGGTCAAGGAGTAAGTTAGTAAAAAAAGTCAAGGGATTGGAAGTTTCTCGAAAAAATAGAATCGACTTGTTTTCTGTCATATTTGTGATTTGTGGATCCAGCCAATACCCTGTGTTCAGACGTGTCTAGCGCATTGCCGCCTCCACAGACCGGCAAGCGCAATTGGCTGTAGTTCGTTGCCGTACGTCCCTAGGAGTAACCATGTCCTTGCATCGTGTACGTACGGGTCAACTCAACTTACATTGGGTATGGATCTTTGGTTTCCTAGTCCAACTCAAAACAATTCACCTTTTCCTTCTTTACTTGTGCGCTTCCATCCATATAATAATATCGGAGGGCTGCACGTCGCTCGACCGCAGGGAGCGCCATGGCAACATGGAAACACCGACAAAAGCAGCATACGTGCGGCGCTACCGTAGATCGTGGCCATGTCCGGCTCCCGACAGATGTCCTGCTCGAGATCGTGGCACGCTCCGACCTTTGCACATTCGTCCGTTGTGCGGCTGTCTGTAAGCACCTTCGCCGTGACATCCTAAGCCCGCCGTTCATCCATCGGATCACCAAGCTGGCGGCTCCCTGCATCCTCGCTGATATCTCCACCTATGCCGAGGAACTCCTCGCCCTGGTTCACCCGGCTACACCTGTCGCCGCGTCGTTCTGCCACAACCAACTCTCGTCTTTCATAGGCCGTAATGCTGACACCGACTTCCTCCTCCCAGGCAGTCCCGTTACATCACGACGTGGCCTCGTCGTCCTCTGCTGCCTCCGGGTCCAGTCCGAGCGCTGCTTTCAGCTATGCGTGTACGACCCCATGACCGGCCATCGCAGCTTCCTCTCCAGGCCGCGGGATATCCAGAGGAACCATTCCTCCGTCCGGGTATACGTCCTGCTCACCGCCGCCGATGGCATCGACGACACCTTCATGCTGCTCGTTGCTGATCTCGGACGACATGGCATCCATGTACAGACTACGACATCTTCGTCTGGGGGTACCTGGGGACATGTCACTCATGTGAGCCACCGTGATTTTCGATGGTCGTGGGTTAATACTCGTAGCAACCCCGCCGTCCTTCATGGCGGCGTGATCCATTGGCTAGCCTACCAAAGCGACCAGATCATCTCCTACAATGTGGTCACG